>NC_043716.1:689844-691576 GCF_006229205.1 Suricata suricatta
GGGGGGGCGGAGAGAATCCTTTGCTGTCGCTCCGTTCCCTGTCCCCAGACTGACCCTGCCAGAGGCGAGCGGGACGCCCAAGCGCGTGTGCCCGTCCGCCGGTCTCAGCAGCTGTACAGCGAGCTCCCGGGGACGTTATAAGAACGTGCCACGTGCAGCTCTGCCTGTAACAAACAGGGCCCAGCCCTCCGTGCAGAAGCCCCTCAGGACCCATCACGGTGGCGACGCGGAACTCCTCCCCTGGAGGACTCACGCCAGGCGCCCTGAAGGCCATGGGGAATGGCCCCTGCAGCCTCGGGAACCTCGGCCCTCAGCGGAGGCAGCAGGACAAGGAGTGGGAGGCCCTGAGCCCGGCTCACGGCTGGCAATCCCTCTGGGGACACTGGAGAAAGGAGTCCATGGGCACATCCGTCCCTCAAACGGGGGACACAGTCCCCGCAGCAGGGAGCACAGTGGTGGTGCTGAGGTCCAAGGTGGGAGCCCAGCCTCGTTCAGGGCTCACGCGTCCCTTCCTCCCGGCACCAAGGCCGACCCAACCCTGGCTGCCCCGCCCAGGCGAGCACTCTTGCGCTCCCCACCCCCAACCCCCACGCCCTACCCCACCCCTGCCCCTCTGCCTGAATGCCCACAGTCCACCCCACCCCCAGCTTCTCTGCTCCCTGAGCTGGCGGGGGATGACAGGGTCCGGACCCAGGCCTCCAAGTCCCCACTGCCTGATGCCCGGCAGGCGCCTCTGCCTCCGAGCCGCAGTGTCCTCACCTGTGTCCGCGGTGTCCTCACCTGTGAGCAGGCCATCACAACACCCACCTCACAGGGCCACGGGATGCACTCACAATAATGTGCCAAGGAGCCCCTCGCGGGCTGCTCAGCACAGCACAGGGCTCGAGAATCCATGTCTTCGTGCTTACCACACACTTCCCATCTCCCAGGGCCCAGCTGCAGCCTGCCTCCTCCAGGAAGCATTCCCTGACCACCCAGCCCACCCAGCATGTCCACGTCCTCCTCCCTGCCTGGCTCTGATGGTCCGTGCAGCCTGCCCCGTGCATGCAACACCTGACTCCTCTCCATGGGCTGCCCTCTCGTGACGGCATGGAAAATTCTCTGAGGACAGAGACTCGGCCTCACCTCGGTGCCGGTCCAGGCACACAGTAGGTGCTCTGGACCACAAGTCACCTAGCTCGGGAAGCTTGGCTTTTACAAGGAAAACAAACGAGGAGCTAGGGAGCTGGGAAGGGCTCCCAAGGAGGGGAGGCGGGGGAAGGGACCCTCGGACGAGGCACCGAGGAGCAGCTCCCCTGATCCCCAGCCTGTTGCCTCCCGCCCTTCCCGGCTGGGGCCACTGGAGCGTGATGGATGTGCCGGGGCTGCACATTATTAATCACCTTAAAAGCACACATTCATCTTAGTGCAGGATTTTTACTTTTCTCCCCTAATAATAGATTAACGCGCCCGGATATTAATGGGCCAGATAATTTATGTTTTGCTTAAGCAGAAAAAACAAACCATCAGGCCCTCACAGCAGCAGCACGTTGCCACGGATTGAGAGATTCGCCGAATCAATTGCTGGAACTAAACCACACACTCGCCAGCTCACCTGCTGGCACTTGGCGGTGTGCAAAGTGGTTTCCGCACACGAGCGACGACCCCTCTCCCAGCGGACCCCCCTCCACACACGAGCGACGACCCCGGCGCCCCCCCCACTCCGCACACGAGCGACGACCCCTCTCCCGGC
>NC_043716.1:691676-695063 GCF_006229205.1 Suricata suricatta
GTCCCCGTCCACACTGCCTGCCCCCGTCCACACTGCCTGTCCCCGTCCACACTGCCTGCCCCCGTCCACACTGCCCGCCCCCGTCCAGCAGCGAGTATTTGTGGGGCTCCCTGAGGGCTCATCTGGGGTTCGGCTTCTCCGGAGGGGATTTCTGTTTGCCTCCGCGACAGCCAGAGGCCCCGCCTGAGGTTGTCTGAGGCTCACAGGTGGTGTCATATTGGATCTCAAAGTCGCATCCGAAGTGGCTGGTGTTTCCAGGAAGCTTCCCTCTTCAGGCTGGAGGAGTTACCTGGCTGTGTCGTTGTGGGGTCCAGGTTGGGGACCTCTCCCAGCCTCACGGAGGGGTTTCACCTCAGAAGGCCTGCCTCGGCGGGCGGGTGTCACCTGCGTTCCCGGAACTTCCGGCCGTCTTCCGCGAGGGGCCTCACGGTCTCCGGGACAGCCGGCCTCGGGCCTCCGTTCTCCGCAGACTCCTTATTGGCTTAGTTTCAGGGCTTTGCGGCTCTCTCACGTTCACGTCTGGCGAATGCGTTCAGGTGCATGTTTACAACTACCGTATGCAGCCGGGGGAGGGGGCCTTCCAAGGGCATCGAGGCACACGGCCTCCGGGGCACCTGCTCTTCTCGGCAAAGTCGCGTTAATTTCTTACTGAACCCACCCCTTTGTCGTTCAAGGGTCCTCTTTTCTTTCCCCAGTGTAGCGCCAGGGCAGGGGTGTGGGAGCAGGGCGTGCCCGTCCCGGTGGGCAGACCTGAATGCCCACCTAGGTGCCTGGCCCCTGGCCGCAGGGCTCACTCAGGTCGACAGTTTTGTGCTTCTCGTGGGAGAAGCATCCCTCCCCCCAGGGCCCGGATTACAGAGAAGCCCTTGCTCCTCCAGGGCAGGGTGGGCAGCGGGACGGGCTGGGGGACGGTCCTTCCATGGCCCTGATCTCCTGATTCCAGGGGACGGGCTGGGCAGGGGATGGGCGGGCAGGGGCAGCCTTGGTCTTTGGCAGAGGCTGAGCTGAGACAGGCCTTGGCGATGGGGGGCTGGGCCCAAGGGCGCAGGACCTGATGCGCAAGCGTGTCCGTGGCCAGGCCCCTCCTGCAGCGGGGACCCGAGGGGACCACACCGGAGAGGGAGGCGTTGCTGGCCTGGGGAGAGGGCAGCCAGCGTCTAGGAGTTGGGGTCTCCACGGGCTGGGTGAGGAGGCCCCCCCCTCCCCCGGCCTCCGGTCTCTGCACAAGGAGCCCGGATCCGACCCTGGGGTGGCCGCGTCTCTCCCTTTCTCTGCCCGTCCTTCCCCCCTTCCTTTCGGTATTGTAAAAAATCCATTAGGTTTTTATTTGCTTTAAAAGTACTGCGTGGTCTTCTTTCATTTATAACAGCGATACGGGTTCGCTGCGGAATCCTGGAAAATGCGTGCGTGAGCGGCCGGCTGAGCCCGTCGCAGCCCCGCACGGCCACGACCATTATCTACCCTTGCTGTTCCTGTTCACGTGCTTGCCACCTAGAAACCATGAGCACACAATTTAATAATGCATATTATGAAATTTGCATTATTCTAGACTGCCTTTCCCCCCAGTTAATGAACTATTATGAAAAATTTTCATTGCGCTGAGTGTTCTTTGCAAAGATTATGTCTAATGGCTCATACGTTCCATTGTATAGATGCAATTTCACGCATTCAATCAACTATTATGCATTTGGATAATTTTTTCCAATGTTTTACTTTTATAAATAAGTCCTTGATGAGCACACTTGTGCATAAATTTTTGTGAGTATTTCTGT
Organism: Suricata suricatta; assembly: GCF_006229205.1. NCBI lineage: Eukaryota > Metazoa > Chordata > Mammalia > Carnivora > Herpestidae > Suricata > Suricata suricatta. The sequence continues at coordinate 693,449 of NC_043716.1, forward strand.
TTTCTCCCCTGTGTCCATGTGGCCGTGAGTCAAGTTGTTGGTTAAGTGTGTGTGTGTGTGATGTTGACTATGGTACGGGAGCGGTTGTGCGATCACGTGGTATATGTGTGTGTGTGTATGTGTCATATAAAATGCCAAGACATACCGTGTTCTGTAAAATCATGCAATGAACATGACATCACTTACAGGAGAAAATACGTTTAGAGCCAATCACTGAAAATTATGTTCTGTTGTAACCACAACACTAACAAAAAATAACCATCTTAATAAAATGCTATTTTAAAAATTAATCAAATTTCTAACAAAGACAGCAATAACTGCTTTATTTTAGTTTATTACAAATTTTTTCCTACATTTATTTATTTTTGAGAGACAGAGAGAGCACAAGCAGGGCAGGGGCATCGAGAGAGGGAGACACAGAATCCGAAGCAGGCTCCAGACTCCGAGCTGTCAGCACAGAGCCTCACGCGGGCCTCGAACCCATGAACCGGGAGATCATGACCTGAGCTGAAGTCAGACGCTTCCCTGATGAGCCCCCAGGCACCCCGTCATACTTTATATTGTGAAGTGTCGCATGTACAACCCCTCTTTGCTCCGTTTACCCACAGTTTTCATACCTGAAAATCTGTCCTGTTTCTTCTTCTCCTAAGTTTGTTGGGAATTTTCCAGGGTTGTACCAACCAAGAGTTGGCAAGCTTGCTTCCTCCCTCCCTTCCTTCCTTCCAGGGGTCAAAGACTAGGCTTCGTGGGACACATGTGCCCTGTGCGTCCCCCTCTCTTTCCCCTCTGCCTGCCCCCGGCCTCCCTCCTGTGCGCCCGTGAATGTGAACTGCAGAGACCATTCTCGATGGGAGGCCGACTGGGCTTCTCAGGCCCCTGATCTAAGCCCCCCGTGTGGGGTTCCTGGGGCTGGGACAGGTGCCGCAGGCGGGGTGGCCCGGAATCCGGGGGGTTCGTGCCCCACAGTGTGGACGGCAGCGATCCCGGTCATGGTGACGCAGACCTCGGGCCCGTCCGCGTGTGTCCCCCCGTCTGGTGCTGCCGGCAGCGGCGGGCGCCCTCGGCGGTCCGGGCTTCTCCCCACATCTCTGTCTCCACTCGCACCTCCTCTTATGAGGACCCCGGTCTTACTGGATGGGGCCCCACCTGACTCCAGTGTGACCTCATCTTAACGAAGCCCATCTGCGACGGCCCCGTTTCCGAATTAGGCTCCGTGGCGAGCTGCGGGCACGGGCACTTCCCCGGGTCTGTTTTGGCAGGAGGCCGATCACCGTGACACCGACGACCACGTGTGAGCAGGATGCGAGCGGACGGGAGCCGCAGTAGAAACCTCCCCGACACTGGACATCGCCCCCCTCAGCGTCCTCCGAGGGCTGTGTGAATGACTTGGGGACATTACAGGCTTCCTGCAAACTGGTGAGTCCGTGTTAGTCATGGAAGAAGTTGGACGGGTGCCCTGCGCCGCTTACAGGGCCGTCTGCACCTGCGTCCTGCACGGCCCCGTCTTCGGGCTTCTGTCTTTTCTCGCCTGGTAAGTGTTAGGGGGCCGTGCTTGCTCCGGAGAAGGGGCAGCCGGGCTTTCCGTGGGCGAGTGCCTGCGGCCCCAGGAAGCGTG
>NC_043716.1:695163-699139 GCF_006229205.1 Suricata suricatta
GCAAGCACGTTGACGCAGTGACTGTTCAGAGAGCAGGGAAAGGACGGTGCCACAACGATGTGTCAGCACAGTGAGCGATGCCTGCAAGGTGGACAGAGGGGGGGCGACCACCCCCCAAGTCCGCCTGGGAATTGGGGGTTTCCCACAGTGTGGGGCTCTCGCCTGTGTTCAAACCAGGGCAGGACCAGGCAAACCAGGAGGGTTGGTGGCCCTCGGTGGCGTGAAGACTTCATGATGTGCCCTCCCTGGTCCTACTCCCCCCGATGTTCGAACCCGGCCGACCCCAGACTGCCGGTGAGAGCAGCAAACCTGTGTCACCGAGGAGGCGTGGGGGGACTCTGGACACACTTTGCCAGTACAGGTTGTATGCAGGTCCCCTCCCAAACTTAGCGTGGGGGTCACGCGGGGTCTGTCCTTGGAGACCAGTACAGCCAGGACTTGGCCGCCAAGGCGGGTCCTGTGTCTTCCTCCCAGGCCCCAGCGTGGGACTCTGGACACCCCTCCCCCACGCTGTCCCCTCCCCCGCACCCCTCGAACAGCAGGGGCGCCCTCCCCCACCGCACCTTCGCTCCTGCCCCCCAGTCTCCTCATCTCATGAAACAGGGCCTGTGCTGTGGGGCCATCACCGTGACTCCTCCCCTCCTCACTTCCGGCTACAAGCAGATCCAGTTGGTGCTACTTTGGAAAATGCAAGAATCCGGCCAGCCTGGTCCTGGTCGGGGTCACCTGGCACCTGGCCCGTCGCAAGGGCCTCGGGGTCCCCCCCACCTCCACGCTGCCTTCATCAGAGCAGCCGCGGGGCGCCCTTCAAGACACAAGGATGGTGGTTTCGGGGCCCCTCCTTGCTGGTTCCTGTAGGCCTCCCACCTGCCCTGGGGCCCCCCGGGTGGTGCCCTCCCCTCTGCTGGGAGCAGGTGCCCACATGGGCAGCTCCCTCGCTGACCCGGCGTCCATGGTGCCCCGCCCCACTGCTTTTTCCCCAGAGCCCCCAGCACCCTGGACGCTGACTTTCTCTCCCTGTCAGTGTAGGTGCTTGTGGGGGGGGAGGGGCTGCATCAGAGTCTGTGCTCACTGTCCTCTCCTTTCTATTTTCCTTTGTTCCAACCTCGTACGGTGAAAACTTCAAACACAAGGAAAGTTGGGAGGGTCGTGCCAGGAGGGTGCACGTGCACGTGCACGGGTGCGTGTGCATGTTCGTTGGAAGCCGGGCTTAGAAATACAGCTTGGCAGGCGTGCCTGGCCGGCTCGGTGGGTGGAGCCCACAACCCCTGATCTGGAGGTTGTGAGTTCAAGCCCCACACTGGGTGTAGAGAGGACTTTAAAAAAAAAAAAATCTTAAAAAAAAAAATGCAGCTTTGCATCTTTCAAGGCCCACACCGGATTTCACTTTCACTCACCCGCAGGGAGGAGCAGCACAGAGGCGCTGCCGGGAGCCACAGCAGCCTCCCCGGGTGGTGACAGCACCGCGGTGACTGAGGTCTGGTAAAGCCGCATCCCACTAAATTGATGCCGTCAATTTGAACTTTATTGATTTAATAGTGCTCGTCCTATAATTTGTCCATTTGTTTTGCTTTTATAGAGAAATGAGAGCCATAAACAGAGGGTTTTATTTCTGCCTTCGCGTCTGTACAAATCGGAGCAGCATTTTAATGGGAATTACTTGAATCAACAGGAGTGGGGGAGGGGTCTTTGAAGATATTTTCATTTTCAAAAGGGATTCCCAGTGTTTCTTGGCTTTGAGAATCTGTCTTATTTGACATTAGATTTTTCAGCCAAGATCACGGTCTCCAAGCCCTCTAGCTGCAGGCGACCTCTTCATGTGACATCTGTGTGAGTTGCTTGGTGGAACCCCGCCCCCGGGGGGCAGCTCAGAGCTCTGCAAGGGGACACAGGGGCACCAGGGGGCAGGCGGTGCTGTTCCCTGAACCCACCAGAAACACTCCCAGCTTCTGCTGCTTACAAACAAATGGGACAATGGGACGGGACACGCTGTCACCGTGGGTCCCCCAGTCTGGGAGCGCCCAGTTGTGAATGTCGCAGGACAGACCCTGGGCGCTCCGGTCCTGAGCCAGCACAGCCCTGCAGGGACGGTTTTCTCTCTCCCCACACCAGGAAGACGCCGGGGCACCGGGCGCAGGGATTCACACCCTTGGAGAGGGGCTGGGCTACCAGCAAACCCCCCACAGCACGGTGACTTCCCTGCTGCAGGGAGGGCGCGGTCAAGGCCAACAGGGAAAGCAGTCTCCAACACAGCTGTGACCCCAGGCTGCCCACGACATTGAGGAAGGTTCTGTGCCATAAAGAGTCCCCAGGAACTTCCTCCCCACACACCTTCCTCTTGAGCCTGCTGTCTGGCATCTGCCTATCCTCCCGTAACGGCTGAGAGGTTGCCTCCTCCAGGAAGCCCTCCCTGATTCAAGCAAAGACAGAAACTCGTGCGCCTCCTGCACACCCCAAGCACCCAACGTGTGCCCTACTCAGCAGTCACACGGCGATGCCATGTGGTGTGTCTGTGCCCCCACCAGACCGGGGCAGGGTCTTGGCTCCTCGACATCCACAGGCCCAGCAAAATGGGGTACAGCCGGGTCCTCAGCCCGTGTTTTTGAACAGCTAAATGAACAAAGCTTCAGAGGAAACACTCCCATTGGAGAGGCACAAGTGACCCTTGGTGGCAGCTGCCCCCCCCCCCCCCCCCCCCCCCCCCCCCCCCCCCCCCCCCCCCCCCCCCCCCCCCCGGCCCCCAGCCTCTTCTGCTCCCTGGTGCCCACCTGCTGGGCATGTTCTGCCTTGTGCTGTGCCCCTGGGCCGCCCGCTCCCCAGGCCTGGAGCAACCTCACTCTCCCGACGAGCAGACCCCAGGTCTTCCCCATTGGCCTGACCCGGGACCCAGAGCAAACCGCCAGCCACATGGCCACGCCACGGGCTCCCGCTGGGTCTGAAAGGCAGGCGCAGGCCCCCCGCCAAGTGCAACTGCATCGGAACAGGTGCTTCCTTCTCTCATCACTGGCTGTTCGGCTCCCAGCTTCTCAGGGATGGGCCTAAAGGTGATTCCGTCCGCTCGGCTGGGTGACAACACAGCTGCAGCACCCGGCCTCCCCGGCCCTCTGTCCCCAGATCCCACAGCACCGGCCACCCCGGGCTGTCCCCAGACCCCACGCCACCAGCCCCGCTGTCCCTAGACCCCATGCCACCGGCCCTGCTGTCTGTCCCCAGACCCCATGCCACCTGCCGCCCCCACTGTCCCCAGATTCCACGCCATGTGGCAGGTGCCGCAGTCCCTGGGGGCGTTACCCAGTGAGATATGAGATCCCCCCTCATTCCACTCCTGTGCCTTCCCAGCCCATCCGCGCCCCGCAGATCAATCCCTATGGCTGCCAGGAGGCAGCCGGGGGCCGGCTCTGGCATGGCCTCCCTGTGGCTCCTCGTGCGCGGAGCCCGGCCCCTGGGCCCCGTCTGTGACAGTGCGCACCACCTCCCATTTGAACCACAAAAGCTGTTTTCTCTCTGCCTCTAACCTCCTACCGGAAAATGAGCCACAATTTGAAACACACGGTAGAATGTAATCTTTCCTCCGTAGCACTCAAATGCCTTCACTTCCAAAGAAGGCAGCGGCTGGCGGACTGCATTTCGTGTTTTGCCAATTACACATTTTGCCTCAAAAGCCGCCTGGAGAACAGAAGAGCAGCCCAGACGCTTGCGCTGGGAAGAGGGGCCCCCGTGCGCCCGGTCCTGAGACAGTCGCGCGAGTCCTCAGCGGGAGCGCGTGTGACGGCCCGAGTTAGACTCGCGTTTGTCCTCCGCAGTAAAGAATGTCCTCCATTAATGACAACAGCTGTCGGTTTAATAACCGCAGAAAAGATCATTAAATTCCTCCCCGTTTCCCAAGAACAGATGGAGGAATTGCAGACAGGCTCAAGCATACGGGGAGACAGACGGGGCCGCGTGGCTCCAGAGCACCGAGGGCGGGCCACGCGGC
>NC_043716.1:699239-708384 GCF_006229205.1 Suricata suricatta
CCCCGACGAGGCCGCTGAATTTGTCTCCCCTCGCGGAGGGGCGCTCAGACCAGACCCTGTTCTGTAAAAGCAGAAACAGACTATTGATCGCCCAGGTTGGGTGAAAACTAAAATCCGATAATAAGCCTTGTTAATTTAGTGCAGAAGGGAAGAAATGAGGGCGCTGCGTGTACCGGCGCAGGAGACGAGGAAGAAATCACAGTGCCACAGGTGAGGCTGCGGACTCCACAGGCTCGGCTGTGAATTCCACGGCGGCGCGTCAGCCGGGACCGGAGCAACTGCGCTTCCCCGCACGTCAGGCTCACCCGGCCGCTTCCTTGTCGACTGGAGGCCTTGAATGAAGAGCAGAAATCGGGCCGAAGGAGCGGCTTGTTTTCCCCCAGGCTGCAGGCCGCAGCGCGCCTTAGCGACCTTCCAGAACACGCGGAAGGCCAGCTACGATTGTCCTCATTTAGGGGCCGGCAGTGGAGGCCTCCTTGTCCCCCGTGCTTCTGGAAATAGCAGCTGGCGAAGAATTAAATCTCCAGTTTTTGGCACGGAGACCACCAGACGGGGGGGTCGTGATCAGGCCCCAAACCGTCCTCTGAGCGGCTGGCTCTCTGGGTCCCGCGAGGGGCGGCCAGCCTCTCAGAAGCTGGCTCTCCTCTGCCGAGGATCCGGCGGGCTAACATGGATCGTGGTGGAAAATAGTTAAGCGAGAGGCCTCCTCGCGCTCCCCTTTCAGGGTGACTGTAATTGAAGGACGGTCCCTCGGAATTGTGACCCTTAGATTCGGCCGCGGAGAAGATCCGCCCTGAGGATGCGCACTGGGGCTGGCGGGCGATGGGGAGGCGTCACATGTGAACGCGCACTGGGGCTGGCGGGCGATGGGGAGGCGGCACATGTGAACGCGCACTGGGGCGGGCGACCGGCGCGGGGGCCCGCGGCGTGTTTGGTATCTCCAGGGGCGCTTTGATTAGTAACGGCGGCGATTTGCACTGTGTAACTAGAACCCCCAGTCTCCACCGTGCAGAGCGCCCGGCTCTGGAGAAATAAAGTAGATCCACCCCCCCACCCCCCCAGGCGGGGTTTGAATGGAGGCCCGCCGGCACTTGGCAGCGGTTTGCGGGAGAAGCAGACGGTCTTCCCCACGGGTGCCGCCCGGTGCTGGGGGGAGGGGGGCACACCCAGCAAGGGGCCTCCATCCGGGACGCGGGCGAGTCCTGAGCAGGGCGACGGGTACATCGATCCTCCGTGCTCCCTGGTGCCACTGCTGCCTGGGGCGGGGAGTGGGGTGCTGGCGGGACCCCCGGCCGGAAGGGCCATGTGCAAGGCTTGCGCGGGAGGCGTTCTCGGGGTCTGCGGGTGTGGCGGCCCCAAGGACGGCCCGGGGGCTCCCCGCCGCCCCCACACCCTCAGGTCCTCTGCTGGCAGGGCGGGTGCTTAGACATTCTTGCAGATATGGGGTGGGAGTTGTGCCCGCTCCGCCGGGCCCCTCCAGGTCACAGGAGGGCGAGGCGCCAGCTGTGGGCACCGGGTCCCCCGCAGGAGCCGAGGCCGGGGCGCACCTGCAGCGCGCTGCTCCAGGAGCCAGACACCCGCGGTGCGATGAAGGAAGTGGCCGGGACCCCAGTCGTGGGAGGGAGGCCATCTGCCAGGGCGCGGTCCTGTGGCCAGAGGTCACCACTTGGCCTGGACAGGCTCCTGTGGGGCTGGGGCGGGGCGGAGGCTGAGGCATCCCTTCCGGCTTTGTGCTGGAGAACTATCACTCCAGGGTGTTCCTTCCAGGGTCCGCCCCTGGGAGGGGCCAGCTTGGGTCACCCTGGGGGAGGGGCCTCCCTCTGCAAGTCAGTCATTGTGGCCTGCGGGAGGTGGGGGTCCCTCCAGGCCGAGGGGACCCTGCTGCGATGTGGGGGGTGATTCCGGAGAAGGAGTACCAGCGTCAGCCAGGCAGCGCTTCCATTCTGTGCATTTTCAGAAGCATCAGGATGTCCTCCCTGGCGGGAGGGGGGGGCCTCCCGGGGGAGGGGGCTCCCCCTGCCTTTGGCGTTTTGACCCTAAACCTGCCCAGAAGTCATCTGAGTCCTTGCCCTGGAGCTGGCGGTCTGGGTGTGGAGGTGCTGACTTGTCAGGGGACACCCCCTCCTGCCAGAGCAGTGGTCTGTGGAAGGCCAAGGGCTGCGTGGTGAGCATGCAGACAAGCCCACAGGCTCCAGAAGGTTCCGTCTGGGTGGCCCTGGAGATGGTGGGGGGTAGGGCGGGTCAGTGCCTGGCACAACCACAGTCCGGGTTGGGGGTCATGTGTGGGGCTGCCTGACCCCCGTCACAGAGGCGCTGGCTGGGGGCCTGGGGGCGCTTCGGCCGAGGGGTGGTCAGTCTGCGGCCGGTGGTGGTCACCGAGGGGCTACAGCATCGGCAACCCCAGGGGCTGGCGGAGTCCATCGGGTCTTTTCCCTCAGAAAGTTGCATTCCAGACGCAGAGGGATTCATCAATAGGCCAGAAGCAGGGGGCTGGCGGGAGGGTCAGAGTGGCTGTCTTCCCCGCTGCAGCTGAGGCCTTGATGGGGTTGCGTCAGAGGCTCTTGATTCCTGAACAGCCTTCCAGTTTGTAAGCTGCTTCTGGGCTCCCTGGGCTGCAGCCAGCGCGGTGCCCGTCTTCCTGGGGGCCCTGCGTCATCGGCGCCTGCTCACCCTGGGGCCACACCTGTCCCTCATGGAGTCTCAGCCACGGCTGCAGTGGGGGCGGGGTCGTGTGGAGAGCTCGGCACCTGCCCTCTGCTCCAAGTCCCCAGACGTGGCGTGGAACGCGCAGAGCAGGCTCTCAGACCAGATCCAGTTTTAAGAACTCTTCAGAAGATGGAAAGTGCGTGGAGCAGAACCAAAGCAAACACCATGTGTGGTGCCACCCCCACAACGGGCTGGCGGGCAGGGGAGAGCTGGGGCAGCCGGCACGGGGACCGGCGGGTGTGGAGGGGCCGCTGCCGGGCCCGGGGCTCAGCAATGCAGCTGAGGGGATCTCCCAGACCTGTGTCCGCGGGCGGACCTCCAGATCCCAGACCTGTGCCTGTGGGCGGACCTCCAGATCCCAGACCCTGTGCCTGCTGATGGGCCCCCAGATCCCAGACCCTGTGCCCACCGGCGGACTTCCAGACCCTGGCACCTGACAAACAGGACTTGGCAGAGAAGGAAATGCAGGAAATTCTCAGAGAAATGATAGTAAAATCCTTCCCAGGGCTGAGGAAAGGCTATTCTGTGGGTGAGTGGCTCCGATTCCCCCTCCACGTGAGCAGTGGCCGATAGCCCCTAGCAGGGGAATATCACCCGGCCGGCCACGCGGTAGAGCTTACGGTCAGGAATCCGCATCGTAGGGATCACTGTCGTTGGAAGGTGCCCAGGGGCCAAGTGTGTTAGATAGAAAATGCACAGAGCCCCAGAGGATCGTGGAGACATTTCATAATGCCACGGGTAAATAGAAGTAATCCAAAACCTTTCCGAGGGAGCCGCAGATCAAAAGAGAAATCAAGAAGCAGATTGTGTGTAAAACACGAAGTCGGAGCGACACCGGCCACGGGTTCGAGCTCTGAGGGAAAACAGCTTCAAGCATTAACTCCATTGCTTCGGATGCCCCCGAGGGGAAGGCCAAGCTGTGTTCCGACGGGCCGGGGCTCAGAACACTGGCTGCTCACGCCCCATCTGCACATCATCATTCCGCTTCTGCCTTCCCAGAATAAGCCTTATTATTATGTCGTTTGAAGAGCAACCGACGCTTTGGCAGAATTAAGATCAGCCCTCTTGGAACCGACGCCGCCCGGTGAGTCAGCGATCCAAGAGACAGCCGTCCCGAGTTCAGATCAGAAATCACACTGTCTGAATCTCTCTCTCGTGGTCTGGATTATATATGTATTCAATTCATCTCCTTTTTTGTCTTTTTAAGTAACTTTTTAAAAAGAATCGAGTGCAGCAGACACACAACGATCTGGAGTGTCAGGTGTAGACATAGTGATGGGACATGTCTACATGGCGTGCTGCACTCACCGCCGCTGCCTGCCACCGGGATTACAGTGCCGTGCCGGGAGCTATAATCCCCACGAGGAACCTCCCACCCCCGTGACTGCATTCCAGGACTGGAAGCCTCCGCCCATTCTGTCTACCCCCTTCTAATCCGTCTGAATAAATTAATACAGAAACCAAAGACCAACCAAAGAAGATGTGGCATGCCAAACGCCAGCATGATCTAAACATCAGTGTGTCTGACTGATAAAAATACCGGCCGTCTGGAATTAGGATCCCGGAGGACTCGAATGTGGGAGAGGCATGAAGCGGGGGCTGGGCAGGAAGAAAGCAAAGGCATTCGGAGTTTTGTTTTGCTTCAGGGAAAGACACAGAGACTGATTCCTTCTAGATGTTGATGGCTATTGTAGCTTAAAGTACAGACACAGAGTATTTACGGGTTTTCTCCAAAACAACGGAGAAGGTAACAGAAAAGGAAATATTAAATATTAGAGAGGAAGTAGGAGATAAAAAACACTTGGTCCGCTCAGTGATAGGTAGGCAGTGGGGTGTGGACGGAGGAGGAAGGAAACACAAACTATGGCGGCAGGAGTCAGCACCCAGTGGCCATAAAGTCACAGGCACCTGCTGAGACAAATCGCAGGTTATTTTTAAACACCTCCCTCTGTGCTCTTTCCACGGAGCACGTCCAGAACTGAATCACTCGGGGATGTGCAGAACAGTGCACGTGCTCCTCACGGCGCTCTGCGGGCATCAGCACGGATTTCACGATGAAAGTACTAGAGGGGGGAAGGGGGTGGCGGGTGTCACAGGAGGTGGAATCCACTGACAGAACCAGCAGTCAGCAACCTCGTGACCCCAGACTGTGGCTTCAAAATCCAGGATGCAAAGATCTGATGGGTGAAAAAGTGCAGGACAAAGTTCATCTATAATCAGCATGGGGCTCTTTACCTTTGAAATCCACAGATGAGGGAGACAAGGAAGTCTCGATATTTTATTAGGTCACTAGCTGGTCATACATATTCCCTGCATATATATATATATATATATATATGACATTTTAGTCAAATAGCTATTACACATTTTCTTTCTTTTTAAAAATATTTTTAATGTTTTATTTATTTTTGAGAGAGAGAGAGAGACAGTGTGAGCAGGGGAGGGTCAGAGAGAGAGGGAGACACAGAGAAGACAGGCTCCAGGCTCTGAGCTAGCTGGTAGCACAGAGCCCGACGCGGGGCTTGAACCCACGAACCATAAGATCATGACTGAGCTGGAGCTGGAAGCCGGACGCTTAACTGACTGAGGCACCCAGGTGCCCCTACACATTATTTTCAAGCACATGTGAAACATTCACACAAATCGACATGTATTAGATTATAGTGGAAACTCCACAAATTTGGATAGGCAGAAATGACAGACCTAGACTTCCACCCGTCCGGTACGGCATATGGCACGCTACGGTCCGTGACCACCCTTCCCTCTGAAACGGTGCTGGATAAAGTATCATTTTTCCCCCTTAAATGCATTAATATATTGGAAAGAAAGGAACAATGAGGTCAAAAACCTAGTGAAAGCAAGCATCCCTCCTAATCTTTGGATTTTTGTCCCAAGGGCATTTGCTGAACTTGGAAGTTGATTTGGAATCACAGGCAAAGACTCCGGGCGGGTGGGGAGTCTACCAGGAAACCCTCATTCTCCTCGTTAGGGAACCAAAAATAACCCTTGATGCTCAGTGTAAGGAAAACCACCTGCCTTTCAATTTGGTGTAAGTGCAGGAGGGAAAATGCTTCCCTTGGGCGCAAATCAACATAATGGGCTGTGTGGACTGGGAAGCCTTGGTGGGCGGGGCACAGTGCATCGTTAACGAGTGCCGCGTGCAGCTGTGGTGAGGGCCGTGCTCAGAGCACCTGAACCAGTGACTCGGCTTGTGCACATTCGAGTTAAATGCTTCGAGGCCAGGCCACACCGCAGGGTGGCTGGACCGAGCATCTGCTGGTGGGATTCGGGCGTCGGGATTCTTCACAGGGTCTCCAGGAGAGTCTAGCATGCAGCCAATGTCGAGGACCATTGTCCTAAACTGCTGTCACCAGGGGCAGGAGCCAGAGACCTCTGGGCATCTGTGCGAGAGCAGAACTCCCACACATATCCATCCACTCGTTTATCCGTTCATCCGTCCGTCCGCTCTCTTCTTTCCCCCCTTCCATCTCTGCTCCTTCCTTTTTTCCTTCCTTTCATCTGGTCAACAAATATTTATTGAGCCTACTTGCACTAGTCTGTTCTAGGCACTGGACATACAGAAGAAAACAAAATGGGCAGAAATCGCCGGTCTGAAGCAGTTCTTATGTTTGCCGTGTCAGACAGACACGGTGGGCGTGTCCAATGCAGCAGCGTTGGTGGGAGTAAAAAACCCCGAAAGAACCAAAGTGCCTGACAGTGACGGTTGTTGAACTACGGTCTCCCAGAGGCAGGCGGGACTGACAGGGGTCCCAGCCCCAGCGCCCCTGGGCGGCGTGCCCTAAGCCAAGTCATTCTCGACCCTTATTCTGTCTCCTTGTTTGTATAATGGGGTAATAATATTATCTTCCTCAAAAGATTTTATTTACATATCTTTTATTTACACATACACACACACACACACACACACACACACACAGAAGGTAGAGCATCAGCGAGCTTAGCGGAGGTCAGAGCCACGAGGAAGGCCTGCCAGACATCAGCTGCTGCTGTTTGGTGGATGTTAGCATGACGGTTGATGTAATTAATGGTTACAGGGTTATAGTGGAGAAAGTACCAAGTTTAAAAGCAGAAAACTAGAGTCTGTTCCCGAGGATACCTCCTGCTCTGCATCTGATCAGGGCAAGGAGCATTTACAGAAGGTGCCAATTAGAATCTCGTTACATTTCAGCTGCCATGGTTCATAGTTTCTTTCGGTCACAATGCTGAGCTGGGATACCTGGTCTCTCAGGGCTCTTTACAAGAGGAAGGCTTCTGGGTTTCCTGATGTGCGCCCACCTTTCACCTGGCTGCCGGCTGCCAGTCACAACAGGGATCTCGGTGTCGCCAGGTAGGCCCTGGCACCTTGGGCCAGAAGACGAGTGGCATCGGCAGCAGGACACAGGGATGCTGATTTGTGAGCCTGACGTTACTGCCCCTTGCTGTCGAATTTAGAAACCGAATTCAACCCAGTTCACAGAGGTCATAAAAACAATCTTCATCTTCAACATTGAACACAAGGGCAAAATCTCACAGGAAGGATCTTGAAATGTAACCTGAATGCCCTGGGCATGGCGTCTCACAGCTTAGTAATTGCTGGGGTCCATGGCCCCCACCCCAGTATCAGGAGTGAAGCTGGGCCTTGATGCTTAGGAATGCACTAGAAACTGACTTCTGTGTGGAGGTACTTGCTGCCTGCATAGGCAGAATGTCTGTGGGACTGGGAGGTGGTGGGGGGGAGGCTAGATGAAAGAAATAGAGAATTGTTGGGGGGTCTGGGGGGCTCTGTCGATTAAGTGCCCGACTTTGGCTCAGGTCATATTCTCACAGTATGTGGGTTTGAGCCCCATGTCAGGCTCTGAAATGACAGCTCAGAGCCTGGAGCCTCCTTCCGATTCTGTGTCTCCCTCTGTCTCTCTCTCTCAAAAATGAATAAACTAAAAAAAAAAACCATACAAAATAGAGAATTGTTGGTCCTATTTAGAAAGCCCCCACTCTGATCTAGACCCAGGGCTGAATACTTAACACCCAATACACCTTTCTATTTATTCAAAACCCCTGTAAAGTGGGTACTTTTCTTACAGACAAGAAAGGGGACCTGTGTCCACCGAGGGTCAAAGGCTGCCAGGTGACTGAGCCCACGTTTGGACGTGAGTTTGACACCAACACTGCCTTCAGGGTCTCCCTGCTTCCTGTGAGGAGGTCCGGGCACCTGGGGGCAGGGGCGGGGTGGGCTCTAGGCATGTGGAGCACTGCCGTCACCTGCCCATGGGCGGTTTGGGAGGAGCAGGACTTAGCGCTGTGACCTCTCAGAACGATCTGGAAGCTTGACATACACTTGGCCCAAGACATCTGGGCATAGTGAGTCTGACATTGGGACATGTTACATTGAGGGCCCTGATGGCAGCTGTCTTCCCCGGGCCACCAGGCCTCTGAGACTTGTCATCCCACCCCGCTCCGGCGCCCGCCTCCCCACCACTGCCAACGTCCACTTGCTTCAGCTGCAGAATCTGAAACCAGACCCCATATTTCAATAAAAGCCTCATTTAAGTTACACGCTGTGGGAGGATTAATACCATGTTTATTGACCAAATCAATTACTGAGTGAGCTCCGGGTCCTTACAGAATGATTTTGCCATTGTCCTTATTAATGGGTTTCCTCCTCAGGAATTGCGACTCTGCTGTTCACACTGGTCATACCCCATGGCAGCTCCCGGAATTTCAGTGACGGGCTCATTATTTTTGCATATTTCATGCTTCATTTTCTCCTGAGCGTGCTGCACATCAGCAAATTGCCGCTGTGTGGTTGGGGTCACCGCTGCCCAGCGTGAACCGTGCCCGGGAGTGACAGATCTGCCTCCTCTGGGCTATGGGTGGACGTGCTGGCGACAGGCGGCACGCACACACCAAGTGAGCGGGAAGGTGGGTGCTCCTCCGGGTGACAGGTGGACAGATGGAGGAGCGGGGGAGGGGTGGGCAGGTGGAGGAGAGGGGAGGAGGGGGTAGATAGGTGGAGGAGCGGGGGGAAGGGTGGACAGGTGGAGGACTGCGTGCTCACTTACCCCCCGCAGGTGGCGCAGTGGTGAGTCCCAGGGACATGTTGGCTCTGCCCCATTTCCTGGCAGGTCTTCGCGTCCACCCTCCCCACGCCCATTCCTTCATCTTCCCTGGGAACCACAGCCCCTGCCCCGTTCCCTTGCCCACCGTGCTTGCCCCTTCCCCTCGTTGTACCCCTTCCCCCACGGACTGCGGCCTCTGCCCCAACCCCTCCGTCCTCCCGCACACGGACCCCAGCCTCCCCTGCCCCCCCATCCCCGCGCCAGTCCCCGCGGCGAGGGCCCTATACACAGTGCACGACGCGTCCTATCCGCTGCAGGACGAACTTGCAGCACCTCCCCTGGTGCTCCAGAAGCTGCCGTACCCCCCGCCCTCCCGCCATGGC
>NC_043716.1:708484-714747 GCF_006229205.1 Suricata suricatta
CCACTCCCCACTCCCCAGCCTCCCCATGTCCTGGTTCGCGCTGCCCCGACAGTCAGGTTGGGTTCCATCTCACTCATCCTTCCTCCCTGAGCCAGTCTGTTTGCAGGGGTGCGGGTGTGAGCGGGCTATGTGCATGAGTCACCAGGCGGGTTTGTGGGTGGGGGCCTGAGACACCTGATTGGCTGCCTGCTTTTCCCAGAGACCTTGGAGGCCCTTCTGTCTCTGTGGCCACTGTCCTGAGTGGTCATCGGCCCATGATGCTGAGTGACCCCCAGCACCCGTTCTCCTGGTGCAGAGCGCTAGCTGGGCTGCGCCCCCAGGCTGGAATCTGCAATTCCCGACCTCGAGGCAGCCAGGGGAGCTGGTACCCCTTAACCAGATTTGGGCAGTAGGGTGTGAGCGGAAGTCCTGTGTGCCCTCCTGGGTCCTGATCCCGAAGGCTGGCACCAGACATTGAGCGGGCAGCTCTCGGTTGGGGCCAGCGGCACCGGGGGCCTGGCCTTGTCCCTGACAGCCTGGGAGGGTGGGGCTGCCCAGTGCGACCCCACTGCCATCGGAGAGGAGCGAGCTGTTTTGGTTAAGCCACCGCACCTCTGGGCCTCCCACCCAGCCCCTGAGCCTCTCTTCGGAGCCGTCCTCACGTCTGATCTTGACAGTGCCATGTAAGTCGGGGGCTCTCGGCAGCCACCATGCTTTGCACATAAGGAAACTGCGGCCCAGAGAGGGCCGGGGCCTGTCCCAGGTCACAGATGCAGAGAGGAGACAAGAACCCAGGCCCCTGGACCCCAGGGCACAGCTCGTTCGTGTGCAGGCTGTTGCCCGTAGCGCCCTGAATCAAGGCTGTGATGTTGTTATTAAAATATTTATTTGCATGAAAAATTTCTATTACCTGAGACTCATGTATTATAGATGGAATCAGTAGCTTAGGAGGAAATAAACAAGAAGAATCACTTTAATAACAAAAGCTATGCAGATAAATTCCTCATTTCAGCAAGCTCTCGGCGGTCCCGAATAAATATATCATTTTTATCAGGCAAGTGCTCCAGAAACTGCGTCTTCAGGAAATATGTCAAAATAATCTCTCTGGCTGTGCTGCTTTCTGGAGCAAAGACATACGATGGTGGCTTCGGCACGGGCTGTTGGGACGGAGGGTGACACGGGGCTGGACCGGCCAGTCTCCAGGTTGCGTTCCCTGCCGGGCACCGCTCAGGGGGCGAGGGCCGTGCTCTCACTTCCCGGCTGCGTCACATTAGCCAAGGTCCTCGTCCTCTCTGAGCCTCCACTGGCCAACTCACAGTGCTGTCTGGGTATGGAAATTTCTTATCAGATGCGGAGCGCTGCTCACAAATAACATGGGGCCCCATTTAATGCTGTCACTACTGCTGTCCTCTAAGTCGTGGACGGTGGTGTAAGGGGAGGAGCAGAGAATGGGGCCTGACACCCGTTGGCTGAGGAGTGCGCGTGTGTCCCTGCATGCCTGTTCCTCTCCTGGAGACGCACCCGTCAGCCAGGCCTCAGTGGTCCAACCCCAGAGCCCCCCCTAGCCGAGCCCTGGAAATCCGCCCCCTGCTCTTTGAGTCCCTGCACCGCCTCTCATCTCTCCCCTCACCGTTCTGCCTTAGATCAGGACTCCACCGCTCCCGACTGCTGGCTGCCTCAGTGTCCCCACGTTTGCTACCAGTCTGAGCTTCCCCCAGGAAATCAGTCCTTCCTTTGTGCGAAAACCCCCTGCTGCCTGGGCTCCAAAACCCGGACTCCTCACCCGACACCGGAGCCCTTCTTCCTCCCTGGCCCTACGGCCAGCTCACCTGCCCTCCATGTTCCCACGCCCGCCCGCACTCCGGCCTGTCTGCAGTGGCCCCTCCTTTCTCACCCTGCAGGGTCCAGCTCGAGGGATATCAGGGACAGAGCGACGGCTCTCTCTGCTGTGTTCCTCTCATGGAGTCCCGTGTGGACCTCTCTGGCTCCCAGCACGCCTTGCAAGGCACGGTCACCCTCTGCCGGTCCCACCGTCTGAGGCCGGAAGGGAAGGGGCCACGGAGCTTGTGGCCCTGCTGGCCAGTGTGACGCAGGCTCTGAGCAGCGGGGCCAGCACCTCCGCTTGGGGACGGCTGCAAGTCGGCGTGCAGAGGCAGGGCCCTGGGGGGGGCGTGGGGGTACCCCGCCTGCACCCTCACCCTGACCCACCCAGTCTAATCCCCATGGAGCTGTCCGGTCTCTGTGAGGAAAGGAAGGAAAAGAAGGTCTTGTCTGGTGCTCCTCTGTTCTGGAAGCCTCGTGGCGTCTTGGAGGTACAACTTCTGACAATTAGTCGAGACCCCGTGCTTTGTGTAACACGGGTGTGTGAGATGGCAGTGCAGGCACGTGAGCGCGAGTGCAGGAGCGGAGGCACGTGTGCGATCAGGTGTGCGTGGACTTGCCTGGGTTGGAGAGGACAGTTCGGCATTTCGTTCGGGTGGGGGTGCGGGGGCATCTCGCAGAGCTGACCCCCTGATGCCAGCGTCCCTGGAAAACCAGCCGGTCCCTGCTCACTGCCTGCGGCCCTGCACCGGGAACTTGGCAGTGACTGTGGGACGCACCACGACCGCGCTTCGGACAGTGACCGTGCTTGGAAACTCACTTTGTGAACAGCCCTCGTCTGTATCTTTAATGAGGGGTCCCCAAGGGACCGACTCGTGGGGTCACGGGGAGCTTCTCCAGTCAACGAGCATTTCATTTCCCGGAAAATTGAGCCAGCGCGCCATTATCACATCATTTCTAAATGAAGGAAGAACAGCATCATGGTCTCATTTCAGCAAGAAAGAGACAAACTGACAAGCTGTTTTGTCACACGCTTGTTTGAACAGAACATTTTGAGGAATGTCTTGGATCTGTTCAGGAAGAGGAGCTGGTGGGCAGGAAAGATGTCCCAGATGACCAAATGTGACAGTGCTGTTTGCCAAGTAATCGCCCCACGCCTGCGCCTGGGATAGAGGGAAATGCGTTTCCATTTTCTGCTCTTGAGCTGGATGGGCCTTGCTCGGGGCGGGGAACCTGAGCCGGTCTGCCAGGCAGTCGTGCAGTTCTTCGCAGCGTCGACGCCGGGGAGCATGGCCACAGGAAAGCACCCATGTCGCCCGGTGTGAGTCCGCCCTCATAGCAGGCCCCTCTCGGGACGGCCTTCCTGTCCTACGCCTTGCGTCCCCCCAGAGCTGCCCCCAGGGGCGCCCCACGGCCTCTGCTGCCCTGGCTGGAGCTGTGTGGCCCACGGAGCAGAGTGGACCCGAGCTCGGTCAGTCACAGTCTCCCCGCCGGAAGTGGCGGGGGGGCCTTGGGAACCCAGAAGCGGGGACTTGGGAACCCAGCAGGAGCTGGGAGCCTTGGCTCACTTAGCCCCTGCCAGCAACCGGCCCTTCCTCCCTGGAAAAGAAGCAGGTGAGGGGAAAGCTTGGAGCCACGCTTTGAAGTCCGACATTTCTGGGTTAGAATCCTGGCTCTGAGTCTTGGGTCTGATCCTGATCTTGTGACTGTGACCCTGTGACTTCACCTCTCTGATTCCCGTTTCTTCACCTGGAAACTGGAGGTTTGATAAAGAGGAAAAAAATTTGTTTTTTAAAACAACTGTCGTCAAACCCTTCTTGGTGGCTGTGAAATTTGTCTCTAGAGGAAGTGGACTTTGGCTACCAACATCCGATGAAGTCTTCGATTTTGAAAACAGGATGTAACTGGACATTTGTTGACCAAGAGGGAGGGAGTCACTTCCTTCTGCGCAACGAAGTCGAGTTAAGAGATTCCAGAAGGAATGGGTTTACGGAGGAGGGGGCTCCTCCTGCGGGTGGGGGAGGGGCTCTGGGCCAGGCTGGTGGGAACTGCAAGGCAGCACCGAGCTGCCTGCAGGCCCTTCCTCTCCAGCACGCAGGCGGGGGGAGGGGCCCGTGCCTAGAAGGCAGAGGCTGCAGCTGGAGCGGCACTGTCCTTGGCAGGCGTCCAGCCCTAACTTCTAGTCCCTTCCATGAAAAGAAATGAACATATCCACGAGGCAGACTGATATGTTTTCCTGGTCCGAGAACATTCCAGACTCTGTCAGAGGCCCTCCCTCCCTGGGAAGTGGACTTATCCTCCAGTCAGGAACTCAAGGAACCTCAGGTCCCTCCAGCAGTGGAGGAGCTAGTAGGGTCAAGGCCTCTGGCTCCAGAAGCCCCACTGCCGCCGCCCCGTTGTGTTGCCTGTTCTCTGCCCTGCCCCTCCACCTCCCTCCTCCCCTCGATTTTTCCAGATTCTCAAGGTTAGAGTTCCATCTCCCAGGTTCTCCATCCCCATAGTTGCACCTTCTTGCTCCAGTCTTCACTAGTGCTTTCCAGGGACGCCACCCCACTGCGACCGAGGACTGTCTTCTGTTGTGTGATTTCCTCCCCTCCCTCACCCAGCACGAGCTCACCGTCCAACAGCGCCCTTCAGTACCCCAGGCTGCCCCATGTTCTCCCTTGATAGATGCTCCGGATGAGTGCAGGATTTGAGGACGAAAACGATTTCCCTTCTGCCCCATGATGGCATTTCCCCTTGTTTTCTGGCCTTCAGGGAGGCTGGGAAACGTTCCTGGTGCCGGGTTGATTTGGTTCTTTGGTGAGGGAGTTTTTCTGTTTTGCTCTTTTTTCTCGAACTTTTTCCTCCAGAGCAAAGGTCAGCAATTTTTTTCTGTCAAGGGCCAGATGAGAAATAATTTAGACTTTGTGGGCTGTATGGTTTCTGTTACAACCGTTTAATTCTGCCCTGGTAGCGTCAAAGCAGCCATGGACAGTACGCAAATGGGCATGGTTGTGAACCAATAAAACTTTATTTACAAAGTGCATGCTTGGGCAGGGCGTGTAATAAAATCAGAACGATACGAAGGAGATTAGCGTGGCCCCTGTGCCAGATGACACGCAGGTCCCTGAAGGGTTCCCTGTTAGGAAATCCAACAGTTTTATTTACAAGGACAAATGGTTTGCCAACTCCTGCTTTACGTCAAAGGATGTTCTTTTTATCCTTGATTTTTTAAAAAAGTTTATTATTTATTTTGAGAGAGACAGCACAGTGAGGGAGGGGCCAAGAGAGAGGAGAGAAGATCCCAAACATTCTTTCTGCTGCCAACCCAGAGCCCAAAGTGGGACTCAAACCACGAACCACGAGATCGTGACCTGAGCCAAAACCGAGAGTCAGATGGCTAACCGACTGAGCCCACCAGGCGCCCTCTCCTTGGCGCTTTGAGACTTCCCAGTGAGTTGTTTACGGGGTATTCGTGTTCCCATCGACCATGCTTGGAGACCTGGTGAGCTTTCAGTACAGAGTCGTGTCGTGCAGATCTGATAAATTCCTTAGTTTTCTTGAGAAGATATTTCCTCTCTCCGTCTACTGTGAGCCCTGCCAGTTGTCCTGTATCTGGGGGGCCTCCCAGATTTCTTTACTTGGCCTCTTATTTTTTCCTTTCATCTTTCCATCACTTTTTCTTTTTAATTTTTATTTTATTTTAAGGGATCTCTACATTCAGCGTGAGGCTAGAACCTATGATCCCTGAGATCAAGAATCTCACGCTTCACCGACTGAGCCCGCCAGGCGCCCCACTGTCTTTTTTCTTTTTGTTCTGTTTTCCAGGCTATTGGATTTGACTTTTTAACAGTGTTTTTCCATGTTTTTAAAATACTTAATGGCCATACGTTTTTAATCCCTAAGAGTTCCTTCATGTTCTCTGAATGTTTAAGTTTTATAGAATCATTTTATTTTATAAAAGATGTAGTGTGTTTTGGATCCTCCCTGAAGATACTAATTAGGGTTGTTGGTGGTTTTTCATCTCCTGTTTTCAGAGTTATTTCTCATCCCTTAGGACTCAGCTTTTCTCTTGAATAATCTGATTTCTTTTCTTTCATGTTACAGGGTTTTTCCCCCTTACTTATCAGGTGTTCTGGTTGACAATTATATCGAGATAATTTGGATTTGCATTTAGAATAAGCCGGTACAGCTGCCCAGGTGCTCTGTGAATACGAGAGGCACTTGCTAACGGTGGAATTTGCACTAAACCGGCCCCTGAATCCATTTCCCTGTGACATTTCTGAGTCCAGCCTGGGGCTGTGAAGGGTGCCCTGATTCCTGGGCTGCACCGTCTCCACATGTAACCTCCGGGGTGGTGTCTGCCATTCTGCCTCCCTTACCCTGTGTCCACCTGTTACCCCGCGTCCAACCCCCACCCCGTGTCCACCCACGCACCCTTACTCCATGTCCACCCTTACCCTGCGTCCACCCGCCCCCCC
>NC_043716.1:714847-718202 GCF_006229205.1 Suricata suricatta
CCCTCCTGGGCCTGCATCCGCTGCTGGGCTGCCGGGAGTCCCTAGGGGCCCCGAAAGAGGCCCCAAAACCCACACAGCACCCTGGTTCTGACGCCTGCCTGCCCCCATCTTCTCTCCCAGCCCTGAGGAGCACCTTAGGGGTGTCTTGTGTGGAGGGCGGTGCAGTTACCATGGAGACGCAGGCTGCGTTGAATCCTGCGGGTGGCTGCGGTGTCTTTTTCTCTTTATAATGACACAGATGACACCAGAATAGAAAGCATCAGAAGACAACACAGGTAGGAAGTGGTGTTTTCCTGAGGTGGTGGTGTGCGTGCACCCAGGCTCGCTGTGTCTCCCTCACGCTGGGTTCTCCAAGAATCATGGAAATCCAGTGAGTTCGGCCCTGGCATTGGGCCCCGGGCTTGGCTCCCGCCTGTCTCCATCATGGTGGGCGGGGTGATGCACCCGGCCTGCTCTCTCTGGTCTTCCGGCTGCCTCCGCAGCCTGTTTCAGTGCGTCCCAGGATGTGACCCCCTCTGCATCCCCTTCCACGGCCCACTCTGCGTCCCCAGGTCTGTTCCCCGCTGCGACCCACTCTGTGTCCCCCGATCCGACCCTATCACGTCCCCTTCCACATCCTGGATCCGACCCCATCACGTCCCCTTCCATGTCACCCTCCATGTCCTGGATCCGACCCCCATCATGACCCCCTCTGCATCCCCCTCCATGCCCCGGATCCGACCCCCTGGAGCGACTGCGGTTCAGCCAGGCCGGGTCTGCCCTCAGCTCTTGCGCCACCTCCCCCATGAGGACTTCCTGCTCAGGTCCCGCCCTCCCTGGCTCCCAGGCCCTGCTGCCTTGAGCTTGGAGATTTTCTGGGGCTTTGCTGAGAACCTTCCCGCCCGCTTCCCATGTGGGCCCCTCATCTTCTTGTATGGACCGTGAGCCTTTTGTACTGTATGTACTTAGCGTTCATTCCTTTTACTGACCACTTCCCCTCCATCTGTTCCACAAGGAGGCTCCACGCACCTCTGTGCACTGACAGCTTCACTCTGCCGCCAGGCTCTCCGGGGACTGTGGCCGCGCCTGACCCCCAGTGTGACGGCCATTTGGAGGCGGGACCCGGGGAGGTGACTGGGACCTGAGGGGCAGGGCCCCGTGATGGGCCTCATGCCCTGCGGAGGAGGCCCTGGACAGTGCCCCAACCCCGGCCATGTGGGCCACAGCGGCCCGGCCCAGCAGGAGTCTCCAGATCTGCCGGCACCGCAGTCATGGTCCTCCAGCCTGTGTGTGAGACGCAAGCCTGGGCATTTGCCGTGGCAGAGTCCGGGCCTACCCGTGCCAGCTCTTAGCTTCCGGCCGCTTCTTTCGTCGTGGCTTCCAGAAGATCCAGGTGAACCCTTGGGCTCCAATGGAGACAAGACTTCTAAATACTGTGTTAAAAGTCACATTACAAAGGGGTGCCTGGGGGGCTCAGTGGCTTAAGCATCCCACTTCGGCTCAGCTCATGATCTCGCTGTCCCTGAGGTCACGTCCCCCCGTCAGGCTCTGTGCTGACAGCTTGGAGCCTGGCGCCCTGTCTCTGCCCTTCCCCTGCTCACTCTCACTCTCAAAAATAAACATTAAACACTTTCTAAAAAAAGTGACGTTACACGGAGTGAACTGTCCTAAAGCGGACAGTGCAGTGGCATAAGCAAACACACGGGACCGTGCAGCTGTCACCTCCCTCGGGTTCCAAGACCTGTTCGCGCCCCCCACACGGGACCCTGGGCCGTCCGAGCAGCGCTGCGGGGCTGACCCCGGCCGCCGGCCTGCTCCTTGCCGCCTGAACGGAGCCCCGCAGTGTGTGGCCGCCGGCGTCTCCCCCGGCACGTGGCTTACAGTTCGTGGTGAAGACGCTTCCCGAATCGTGCTGATGTGCCTTTTGCGTGTTCAGGTCAGGAGGGCTTTGTGCTTGTTACCTCGTTTGGTGCAGTTCTCATGCGCTGTCACGTTCATTTCAGGTGTGCGATGTGGCGATTCGGCCGCTCTGCACCCGGCCGCCGCCCAGCCCCAGCCCCACGCCCGGTCCCCTGCCTCAGCCAGGCCTCGCCGTGCCCGCCGTGTGGTCTCACAAGTGAGTGTCTGCTTCCTGGTTTGCCGCGCTCTCTCTCTCTCTCTCTCTCTCTCTCTCTCTCGTTTCCTTAGCTCATTTAAGTTGCACGTGAGAGTGAAATCACGTGGTGTTTGTCTCCTCAGTGTCACGTTCTCCAGGTCCATCCGTGTCGTTGCGAGTCATAATCGGGGGAGGGGTTGAGGGACGTCAGGGCTGCTTCCGAATCTCAGCCGCTGTAGATAACGCTGCTGTGAACATGCGGTGCGTGGATCTCTGAGTCCGAGTTTTTATTTTGGGGGGTAAACAGCCAGTGGTGGGATTCCTGGATCTGTGTTCAGCTTTCTGAGGCCCCGGGAGTGGCCGCACCGGGAGCGTTCCAACTGGCGGTGCACGAGGGTCCCCTCCTCCGCGTCCTTGCCGGCACGTGATGTCTCTCGGGCTGTGTGTTTCGGCCGCTCTCACAGGTGTGGGTGGGTCGCGTCTGGGGTGTGTGTTTCCCTGATGACGGGGGACGTTGAGCACCGTTCCGTGTGTCTGGGAGACGCCGTCTGGACGGCTTCCGGGGAGAGGCGTGTCCTGAAGCGCCAGCCGCGTGGGGAACCGGGTTGTCCCACAGGTGCCACCCCGGCTGCTTTTGCAGTCCGCCCCCGCCCGCGTACGGGAAGGAGGGGCTGGGCCCGGGCTGACGTCGGGGCCGGACCGAGGCGCGTGAAGGCCGGCAGGGTCCCTGGCCGCTCCCCGCTCTGGGCTGTTGTGAGCGTTTCTGTCAGTCAGTCGAGGGCGATCCCAGCTGAGGTCGGGTGATGCTGAGCGCCTGCCGGGAGAGCGGCCGGGTGCCGACGAAGCCGCGGGTGTGAACTGCCTGCCCGGGTGGGTGGGGGCGGGTGTGGCCCTGACGCGCTCTGCAAGACAGCATCTTCGCTCAGGGAAAGGGGCTCACTGTTTCAGGGCTGAGGGATTATCGGGGGGGGGGGCTCTTAAGCACATCGTCAGAGATTAAAATCCGGGGCATACCCGTGGGCATATCCTGATGGTCTCAGATGGAACACACTCCACAGGCCCATGGGATTCTGGGAACACTTTCTGTCCTCCAGTTCCTCTTTTTGCATTTCTTTCTTGGTGTCCTTAGAAAAAGTCCAATATTTGTCTGGGCTGTGCTTGTCTCGGGGAGGGATTACAAAAGGGGTAACTGTGGGCCACTTCTCCAGCATCAGCTGGCCAGTGGGGATGGGGGATGGGGGGGTCTGGAGGGACGCAGCAGGTGAGGACTGGTGGGGGGGG
>NC_043716.1:718302-719875 GCF_006229205.1 Suricata suricatta
GTGTCTCCATCTCAGGAGCTGGGAGAGAAATTGTGCCTCAGTGATCCCCGCAGTGGCCCCAGTTCTCACCCCTAAATGGGTGTGCCAAGGACGGCAGAGCGGGATGCTGTGCCCGAGGCCCCAGTGTCCCCCTCCTGCTCCAGGTGGCTTGAGTGCAGCAGATGGGGGTGACTTCTCTGCATCTGGTGCCCCCAATGTGAGCCCTGTTGCAGGGAGAGCAGGGTCACAGCCACAGCAGGTGTCCTGCTGTCCAGCGCTGGCCGTGGCCGTGGCCCTGGTGTCAGGGAGGTGCATTCCCGGCATGGAGCCTGGCGGCCCCCCGCTCAGCCTCCAAAGTCAAGTCCCACACATGGCTCTGGGCTCCCCGGTGCTGGGGTCGCTGTGCGCGCTCACTTGGGGCCTGCGACAGATGGCGGCCTGGAGCACGGGCTCCGCAGAGCGCGAAAGCCTGCCGGCCCCCCTGTGCGGGGCGCCTGCTGCGGCTCGGGCCAGGGATGGAGACGCGCTGCTCGCCAGGGGCCTCCCAGCCTGCGGGCGCCCGCGTGCCCCACAGGGGGAGTCGTCCCTGTCCCTGTTGGACAGTTAGAGTCCATTGGGAGCTCTGCATTCTGGGTCACTCTTCACGGCCGCCCTGTGGGCAGGCACTGTTGTTCAACCCGCTTTACAGAGAAGGCCCCGAAGGCCGACGTTAGTAAGTAGCTTAGATCATGGAGCTGGTGCGGGTTCTACAACTTGTCAGGAACAACCTGGATTCCAAGCCTCGGTTCACCACGTGTAAAGTGACCTCGTGGATTAGCGTGAAGATTAAATAAAGTTACGTGGATGGAAATCAGCCAGTCTAGGAAGTAGTGACTTAGTGATGGTTCCGTAAAGGTTTGCTCGCTGTGATGGTGATTTTATGTGTCAGCTTGGCCAGGCTGTGGTATCCAGACATTTTCCAAATGTTTCTGTGAAGGTTGGGCATGTGTGTGAGTTTAGGTGAGACTTAAGACTCAAGTCAGTAGACTTTGGGGCAGATGGATTATTCTCTATAATGTGGGTGGGCCTTATCCAGTCAGTTGGAGATTCTCACAGAAAAGACTCCCTCCCCGGGCGGAGAATGAATGGTGCTCGCGGATGCTTCGAGGCTCAAGCTGCTGGCCTCACTCGCCAGGTTTTGGAGCCGCGCCGTGAGGGAAGCTGCTCTCTGTGGACACATCCTGTTGGTTCTGATTCTCCGGGTGACCCGGACAGGAGAAGGAGTTGTGGACACGCGGGCTGGCGCGGACGGAGTCGCGTCTGTACAACTTGCGTCTGTAGTGTGGTCGGGGTGTTCAGTGGGAGGCGGGCCCCGGCCTGCTAAGCGCGCGGTCACGTCTCCGTGGGAGGACGCGGGACGTACGTGCGCGTGTCTGCGCGTCTGTGTTTACGGGCCCAGCGGAGGCGCGCCAGGCAGGCCCGTGGAGCGTGGCCGGCGGGGAGGGGGGGGTCGCTGCTGCCTCCGTGCCGCTGCCGTTGGATTCGGGCTCGCGTCGCCGGTGTCATTAAAGAAAGGGTGGCCAGGTGGATAAGCGTCACACGAGATCATCGATCC
>NC_043716.1:719975-724974 GCF_006229205.1 Suricata suricatta
GCTGGCTCTCCCGGCACCGAGTGTGGGCTTGCACGCCCACCGTGAGCCTGTGACCGGCTGTGTCAGAGGGAAGGGCCTGGGGAGGAGGAGTGTGTCCCGGACTGTGTCACAGAAGGCAGGGGGCCTTTGTCTGGGCACGGAGAGGCCACGTGCAGTGAGATCACCATGGGCATGTCTGGGACCCTGAGCAGTCTCCAGAAGGTAGAAGAGGCAGGGGACGGGTCAGCCCGAGAGCCCCCAGGGGATGGGGCACCGCAGACACTGGGACTGTGGCCTCCAGACTGTGACCTCTGTGTGTGATGTCACCAGATTTGTGGTGACCCCGTTACAGACGCCCCAGGGAACAAGTGTACCTCTAGGAATGGAGATCAGAGAGGCCAGACCTGGGTTCCCGCTGAGCAGGGCCAAGGCTGCATCCCCGTCCCCGTCGGGTGGGCCGTGACCCGGCTGGGGCCCCGTGTGCAGGGCCGGGGAGGGGGAGGCTGCTGGGGCCCCCAAGGCCCAGTACTAACAGGTTAGTGGGACAGCTCTGCTCACATGAGGGCCCGGCCACCTGCCCTGGGCTGGGCTCCGCCGGGCGCCGCACCTGCAGGGCCAGGCACGCGGGGCCAGGCACGGGGCTTCTGGCCAGGAGGCTGCAGCGGTGTAGACGGCCTGTGCAGCTAGAGCTCACACTCGGCGCTCACCCAGCTCAGCCGGGTGCTGCTGAGGGTGGGTCATCCCCAGCCCCCTGCCCTGGTGCGCGATGTTGGGGAGGGGGTGCCTCTTCTCACCGGGCAGGGAGGCCAGCTGGAAGGAGGGGAGGACACGCCGGCACCCTGCCCTTGGGCTTCCCACAGATGTTCCTCTGCCCTTCTTCCCTCCAGCCTGGACTGCGCCTCCTCCTCCAGGCAGTCACTCCTGATTGGCCCGTCTGACTCCCTCAACAGGGAGTGAGTGAGCTTTGGTGCCCCGCGTGCCCTTAAGGTGGTCACGGGGTCTGAGGCCTGGGAGACCTGACTTCTGGTTCCTGTCCCATTACTGCTAATCTGCAGTGACTCACGCCTCAGTTTTCCCATCTGTGAAACTGTGTGAGGGGTTATAGGAGGCCGCTGGGAGGTTCAATGATAAACGTGATAGGGCGTCTGCACAGGGCTGAGAGCTCCCTGGGGGGGGGCGGGCTCTCTCCGGCACAGCCCTCAGCGCAGGGCCGGGAGCCCTGGGGGGGCTCAGCAAACACAGCAGGGTGTGTGTGTGTCTCTGTGACTGTCAGCCCTTCTCCTGAGACATAGTGAGAGCTCGTCTAAGCCTCCCCCACCACTAAGCAGGTGTCATGACCCCGTCCCACAGGGAGACGTGCAGGTTCAGAGCGGTCAGGCACCTTGTCTAGGGTCACCCAGCGGGCACAGCCAGGGCTTGACATCGAGACTGCGCCCGAGGCCGCTGAGCTCACAGCTGTTGGAGGGAGGCCGAGCCCCAGCCCAGGAACGGCCTGCGGTCGGGACCAGCGGGGCGAGGAACTCGGAGCGGGCGCCCCCTCGAAATGTCACTGATAAGCCGTGGCCGCTGGGAACAGCTCTGCTGTGGGTGCAACCGGTCTTCCCGGGGTGGTGCTGACACACGTGCAGTGAGCATCCCCATCTCCACAGCGGACACCATGGCCCTGGCGTGCTGCGTGGCTCCTGGGGCTGGCGCTGCGGGGCAGGGGGGCCGTCCCTGGCTGCGGGCGGCCTGCAGGCAGAGCACTCCTGTCGCTCCCCTTCTGGGGATGGCTCCCCAAAGAGGGCGTCACCCAGGAGCTATCCCCTCTCCGGGGTGTCAGGGGCACCCTGGCCGGAGCAGCAGGCAGGCCGGGCGACCCAGGGCTGGGGGGCCGGGGGTGGGAGCAGATGTGGGCACCCCCTCTGGCCTGCAGACTTCCAGCTGTAACCGCAGGACTGGCGTGCCGAGACCAAGGCTCTGCTGGTGCAGGTGCGAGCATGCCCCGGCCCTTTGCTTCCACACCAGAAAGTTCCAGAACTTACCCAAGTTTCCCTGGAAAAGGGCTTGGTCCGGGGGCTTCTGGCCCTGCAGGGCACGGCCTGTCAGACGGGGTCCAGCCTCCAGATGCCACGTCCGATGCCCTCTGCTGTGACCCTGGGGCCTCCCCTGCAGCGGGATCAGGCTCTTCATCTGTGGGGACCGTCCGGGCTGATGGGGTGATGGGCCCAGGTTATCCCAGGGGTCCTCCTGAGTGGGGGCCTGAGGGTGTGTCAGAGGACACACGACAGGGAAGCAGAGGTGTGTGCTCATGTGCGTGCCTGTGGGTGAGACGGAGCCTGGGAGAGGGAGCGAGAGAGGTGGAGAGACTGCGGCTGCCCTGGCGGTGGAGCGGCCCCGGAGCTCAGGGCGCAGGCGCAGCTGGACCCGGGGAAGGGCTGGCGGCCCGACTTCAGCGCCGGTGGCCCCACGCTGGGAGGGACGTCTGCGCTGCTTCCCCACCGAGCGTGTGACCTGCTCCGGCAGCCGCAGGAGATGCCCCAGCTCTGGGTGTGAGAGGGGCCGGGGCCATGAGCGGTGGGGATGGGAACGCCGGTGGCGCAGGGTCTTCAGGGTGCAGGTGCGCCCGGTCGTTTTCTCAGTGCCCGAGAGGCAGGCTCATGTACTTTCTGGGAGACCCGGTCAATCAATACGTTAAAGAATAAAAGCAGCAAAAGAAAAAAATCAACTGTATCTTTTGGCACAAGACGGAACTTGAAAAACCTCCAAGCAAAGGTTTTTAATCACATGCCACCGTTCGGTCTATCTAGAAATTTCCGCGCTGTGCATCTGGTGGGGGTGACGCGGCTCTTTCCCGTTCGGACAGGGTCTCTGTGATGCCCGGGGGCAGCCCTCCCGCGGCGCCCGCCTGCCCCCCCCCCCCCCCCGTGCTGGACTCCGGCTCCCAGAGGACTGCGGTGGCTCGCCGGCCTCCCGCCGCCGTGGTCGCTTGTGTGTCTGGTGGCGCACGTTCCCCGTGGCGGCACTGCGGCCACTGGTGTCCCCGGGACCGCGGTCCTGTGGCTCATCAGGGCGGCATCTCCGGGATCAGTGCCGAGGGCTCCCTGCTGCCGGGGGGGGGGGGGGAACGTCGTCACGTGTCCAGTTCAGCGTCATGTGAACGTCTGGACCCACTCATCGCTTCTCGTTTTATTCAGTGGGTTCCAATCCGTTCACCTCCACGCTTGCATCACCTCCTGCTTGGGCAGCGGGGGCCCCGGGTCCCTCCACGCGTCCCCGTCATTCTACGAACCCGTCCTTGCTTCAGGCTGACCTCGCCCTCCCCAGGCCTGGGACCAGCCTTTGCTCCCAGGAGCCCTTCTTTCTTTTAGCAGAAAACGGCGTTTAGGAGCCAGGATGTAGAAGCTGGGCTGTTGCCGGTTCAGGCTTCCGGAAGGACAGAGCTGAGAAAGGCACGTGAGGTGCTGTGCTAGTTTATCTGTTACGCTTACACACGCGTGTGAGCAGATATGCTGCTTGTGACATCGTGTGTTGTGTGTTCCGACGCGCGTTTGTCAGTCACAGTCACACGTGTGCTCACGGAGACACGACCACGCTCACACGGGCTTCTGCCTCGCCCGCAGATTTCTGGAGCCGCGACGGCAGGTCAGGACATCCGTCCACACTCGGCCGCGTGTGCGCGTTCCGGTTTCCCCCTTCTGGTGTTCGTGGCCTTCTGGCCGTGCAGACAGGCCCGGCGCCCGCGTCCCCAGGCGTGCGAGCTGGGGGCCTGTGCCCCGGGTCAGGGCCGGGGGGGGGGGGTCTGCCTCGCCCCCCGCCCAGCTGGCGGTGTTCTGACGCTCGCCCTGGTCCCTGCCTTCGTGTGTGGGTGTCTGTGTTCAAATGTCTCCTTGTAAGGACTCAGCCATACCGGGCAGGGGCCCCGCCCTGCTCCGCGGCCTCATCCTCCCTGGGGATGCCTGCGACAGCCCTCTGTCTGAGGGAGGGCAGGGTCTGCAGGTGGAGGCTCGCGACTTTAGCACAGGAACTCGGGCTGACACAGCTGAACAGTGACCCCTGCTTCCATTGGCTTCGCTGTTCACGTGACGCGTCCTCCTGAGGGGACCGACCTGGATCCTGTCTCAGGCTGAGCCCCCACGGCACGTACGTGCCATCTGCAGTCCCCCTCCCGCTGCCCCTCCCCCGCAGCCCCTCCAAGTCCCCCCCAGCCCCCCTCCCCCACAGCCCCTCCTCCAGCAGTCCCCCCTCAGTCCCCTTTCCCCCTACAGCCCCTCTGCTTCCTTAGCTGGGTTCTTGTGGACACCTGTGGGAAAGGGTCTCTGCACTCCACCCTGATGAACCCTGGGGGTGCCCTCTCTTCAGGAGCCTCAGTTTCTCCTGGTTCTGTGCCCCATGCCATGTGCGGCAGCTGCGTGGAGGGTGGCTGGGGTGGGGACACCAGGAAGGCACTGTGGCCGTGGCTTCACGGGGTGATGCAAAAGCGACAGAGGCCGGCTGTGTGGACGGACAGAGGGATGGGCCATGGATGCGCCTTCTCCTCGCAGGCCAAAGCGCCTCTTCCCGCGCCGGGTGCCTGGGACTCCTTCCTTCCTGATGCGCTGGCAGGGCCCCGGCGTGGGGTGTATTTTAGTCACAGGAGCATGAATTTCTCTGGGCTCCTAGGCTGCGACGCTCTGTGGGTCCTGCCTTCCCGGGGCTAAGCAGGTGGCGTAAATCACTCCAGAAAGCGGTGGCTGGGGTACCCCAAGTCCTCAGCCGACACGTCGTGGGTCAGGGGTTGTGCCCGCCTGGGGCAGGGTCCCTCCATCCGGGCAGAGGCCACTGCAGAGAGGTGCCCTCTGGTCACGGAGGTGGCCCAGCGTGAGTTAGGGCTTGGCCGGAGCTCCCCGGCTACCCCAGCCACCCTCCTCTCAGCCTGGGACGGGGTCCTCAGCACCAGCTTGTCCCCACTGGGGACACCCCTGTAGCAGCTCTTGTCCCCGCCTCTCACCCCTGCAGCAGCTCTTGCCCCCTGTCTCTCACCCCTGTAGCAGCTCTTGTC
>NC_043716.1:725074-736818 GCF_006229205.1 Suricata suricatta
TTGTAGCAGCTCTTGTCCCCACCTCTCACCCCTGTAGCAGCTCTTGCCCCCTGTCTCTCACCCCTGCAGCAGCTCTTGCCCCCTGTCTCTCACCCCTGCAGCAGCTCTTGCCTCCTGTCTCTCACCCCTGCAGCAGCTCTTGCCCTCTCCTCTCGCTGACTCTGATTCTTGGTTTCCTCACCATAGGCTCTACCTGCCCAGCCATGTGGCCTCTTCGAATGACTGCAGGCATCAGCACGACTGAGTCTTAGACCAGGGCCTGGGCTGTCAGAAGTGCTCCTGTCCGTGGGGGCCTCATCTGTCCTTGTGCTTGGGAAGCACCCGTGGCCTTGCCACCCACCCAGTATCCTGGGGGCAGGATTCAGGGCCGTCAGGACTGCAGTTCCGTTGGGCATTTTCCGGGTCTCTCAGCCCCTCCGATGCTCACAGGTGGTGGGCTGCTGCCCCCCTGCATTGCTGCTGGGCCAGGCCACCTCTCCAGTGTCTGCTAAGCCCAGTGGTGGGGGGACACTGAGGGCAGGGGAGAGAGGGTCCAGGTGCTAGGGGGCACAGGGCCCTCCTCACTGGTGTCTGATCCACAGTCTGCAAGCCCCTGGCCCCTCGTTGAGACCACACTGAGCAGGGTGGAGCTCTCCCCGGGTCACCTGGGAAGCTGGTGTGGCTTGTAGGGCGGATGCACTTTGCAGGGACGCGTGGTTGGGGTGGTGGGACCATCTCGTGGCCACCCAGCTCTGCGGCCTAGAGCCCTGGGCTCCCAGCACGGCCCCTCAGCCCACCGGCCTCCCCCACAAAGGCTGAGCCCAGGCTGCTTGCTGGGGGCAGGGGAGCAGAGCGCCTGAGCCTCCAACATGGTTTTATTTTCAGAAGTCCTTGGGATAAACCCAATTCCCAGAGATCTGGCCTCAGTTTATTAAGCTTGGATGATTAATTACAGAGTAATTAAATATCTGATTAAATTAATCCTAAGGTGTTTAAACATTGTTTTGCAAAGAACGTTTGCTCATTAATTAGAGTGGCTAAATGCAGAGTTAAGCAGTGGGGGGATGCGGGGGGACGAGGCGTGGGGCTTGTCCCTCGGAGGCTCTCCCCTCCCTGTGGCCTCATCTGCACATCGGCTCAGGGAGGAAGGAGCCTCGGAGCCCAGGCAGCTCTGGGGTGAGGACGCAGGTGCATCAATGTGAGATGAGGCGCGCCACTGGGGTCTGGGCAGAGAGTAGGAGACACTGGGTCAAGGACGACGCTGGGTCCAGGGTGGTGGGACGGGAGCCAGGAGGTGAGGACACCGAGTGCAGATGGCGTTCACAAGCTTTGTTGGGGGTCCTGGGGGCAGAGACAGGGTGTGGCTGGAGGGAGGTGGATCGGGAGGGGACAGGACTCTTAGTATGGAAATCACGGAGCGGGTTTATGCTGTTGGCAGAGACCGTGTGTGAGGCGCTGGGATGCAGGTGCATGTGTGGGCTCCTTTCTACCCATTGCGCCACCTCTAGGCATATTTCTTCTGCTCTCAGGGTCCTGGGGCCTCTCACTGCCCTGGTCAGCAGCCTTCCCCAGGGTGGGGTCACCTGCAGAGCCCTGTACCTGCCCCATCCGCAGGGGGCCACAGGCACAGCGACAGCGACCAGGCGCCCATCAGAGGAGCCGTGGTCCTCTCCGGCTTCTCCCCGCTCCTGTACCCGCAGGCTGTGTGACCCTGGGCTGGTCACGTCTCTGACTCTGGGGGGCACCAGCCTCTCCCAGGGCGGAGTGTCTCTGCACCGCTTTGGGAACTAGCCTCTCCACTGCACCCACAGCCCCAGCGTCTGGACAGGCGTCCCCTCTCTTCCCCACCCCCCATGGCCCCGCCTATTCCTCCCTCCTAGTGTTGTGAGGGTCCTGACCCCCCAAGGCCTCCCCGCACTCAGAACGGGGTCAGCTGACCTCCTCCCCCAGCTGCACCTTCCTCACCTGGTGGGGCCCCGGGACCCAGGAGCCGGGCTCCACCAGCCTCTGTGTGCTCCACTGGGCCTGGGGCGGCCAGAGCTGCAGATGCCCCTGGGGGCAGAGCAGCCGACCTCCCCCAGAGGCCTTTACAGCGGCAGGCCCTGGCCACCCCCTTCCTTCGGTGTCTGCCCGCCCACCACCCTGCTCAGCCTCCCAGAGGGATGAGAATGTTAGGCTTGCTTTGTGCAAAATAAACGAAAGGGGGTGAGGGCGGCGAGGGGCTCCCTGTCCCCTACCCAGCCTGGCAGCCTGCATGTTCAACGTGCCCGGGAGCTTCACGTTACTTAAATCAAGTGCACGCGTACCTCCCTTGGTTGCTTGAATTCTCTAGTCAAGCCCGGAAGGGGAGGAGGTTTCTTGCAGGACGGCAGTGTGGGGTGGTGAAGAGAACTTGGGGTCTGGGATCACAGTGGAGCTCGTTGGGAAATGTCGGCCCTGCCATTCGTCAGCAGTGTGCATGGTAGGTAATGCATCCGTCCATCCATCTGTAAAGCGGGAGCATCCGCAGTAGCCCCTGTCTGCCCACCCCCGTCAGTTGGACGTGCATTCAAGTGTGTGGCCTCGGGAGGGTGGGGCGAGGAGCGGGAGTGGCATTTCCCGGGAGCCGAGCTGCTCTGCTCCGATCCCAGGAGCAGCAACTGTTCTGGCGAACTGGAGCAGAACAAAGCCCCCCCCAGGCAGCAGAGAGAGAGCCATCAGGGAGCGGGGAGGGGGGCGGCGGTCTGCAGGGGCGGCCGCGGGAGGGCGAGCAGGAGTGTTGGGGGCAGACTGGGGGGTTCTCCCTCCCCACTTGTACTTGCACCTCCGTTAAATTTTAGTCAGAAGTGTCCTGTTCTGCTTTCAAAGAGAGATTGTGTGCAATTAATTCTCCGGTCTTTGCAAGTTTCTTAAATTGCAGAGCCACTCAGGCAGCTGCCCGGTGCGGTTTCACCACCTGAAACGCTTAGGGGCCGAAAGCCCCCTGTGTGGATGCCTACCCCTGCCTGTGTGCACTGCGCTGTGGCCTCAGGGTCCTTGGAGCTGGTCTGCACCTCAGGGCCAGACCGGAGACGGGCTGACAGGAGTGAGTCAGACAGACCCCTGTGTACCCCCGAGAGGCCGAGGAAGGCGGGGCGAGTCCTGGAAGTCGTCGAAACTGTCACCTAAAGTACCGTCTTTGGCTAAAGACAGAAGGGGGGGGGTCCGTTGTGGCAGGTGGCCTGGAAGGCACAGCGAACGAGGGTGAGGCTGGCGTGCAGATCTACGTCTGTGCCTCCTGCATTGTAAGCGTCACCCGCGGTTCCTGGCACAGGAGGGAGATGCCCTGCAGACAGGG
The DNA here is from genome assembly GCF_006229205.1 of Suricata suricatta. Lineage (NCBI taxonomy): Eukaryota > Metazoa > Chordata > Mammalia > Carnivora > Herpestidae > Suricata > Suricata suricatta. The sequence goes on from NC_043716.1 coordinate 728,370, forward strand.
CGCCCCTCAGACACGGAAGGGAGGCTTCCCCAGGGCGTTTGGGGCTTCTCCAGTGTCCACATTTCCTTAAAGCCTGCAGCTTAAGATAATATGCCAGGGAGGCAGGCTCCGGGGTGTGTGTGTGTGTGTGTGTGTGTGTGTGTGTGTGTGTGTGGCGCACGCACGCAGAATTCACCGCCTGTGTGTGTGTGTGTGTGTGTGTGTGTGTGTGTGTGTGTGTGTGGCGCACGCACGCAGAATTCACCGCCCTGCACTGGTCACCGCACAGTCACCAGCAGCTCTGAGGCCTTTGTGACCAGAACATGCCTCCCCAGCGTGACGGCTGGGTCCAACAACAGGGGGCCCCAGTCTGCCACTGGGGGGACTTTTCCTGGTCCGTTCAGCAGGAAGGATGTAGGAAAAGGTGTAAAGTCATGCTCAGAGCTACCTGGAAGATAATGCGCTGACACTCCATCCTTTAGAACAAAGGAAAACTCCGTGAAAGGATGCTAGAAAAGAACCAGCACTGGTAAAGAATGGGGAACAAGAAGGAATCCGTGTTTTCATCACGGACAGTTCATGCACAGTAGTTGACGAACACCCAGCCAGGTCCCGGAGAAGATTCGAGGGGGTCCAGCCTGGCCTCGTGTGGACATTTCCGCTAACTCAGTCGGCGGCGGGAGGCGAGCGGGGTGAGGCAGTACGGGAGCCTCGGTGTAGATGTTGGGTCCAAAGGAATCAGCACGAACCCGGGAACGAGAGTAAGAAGCTGGAGGCCGGACATCAGCGTCGATGGGCTGAGCGCGAGCAATAGCCGGAAACGCCACGAAAACGTCCAGTCACCACAGGGGCGGGGGAGCAGAACGACTCGGGAAGAAGCAGAACCCACAGCTGACCTTCGTGAGGGGAGTCACACCCATGGGGCGAGGACAGGGTGACAGACGCGGTCTGTCCTGAGGGTAGGACGGGTCGCCGGTTGAGCTTAATGTGCAAACACAGCCGCCCTCAATCAGTCCCAGCAGGATTTTTCTGGAAGCAGTGGATTCTGGAGAACCAGACAGAGGACAGTTTCCAAGGACATCTGAAAAACAAAAAGAGCAAGTCGGAAGGTGTCACCGGCTCAACATTAAAACACTGTATTAAATAATAATTAAAAAATAATGAAAAATGCAGCGTTGGGAAACCGGGAAGCAGGAAGAATTGTAATTTAGGTCTCCCACTAACGCCAAAGCAGACGCCTCAAAGAGCTAATTCTCCTTTACAAAAGATGGAAAAGTCAGCACAAAATGAAATATTTATTGTCCTCGTGAAGACCGCTCCCGGCTTTGAAGCAGCACAAGAAACCACAGAGGGAAGCGGGCGGGCGGCGCAGGACCAGAGTGAAACTGCTCCGCAGGGGGAGACGCGGGGTGGGGTGGGGGTGGGGGCGGCTGTGCCCAGTGAAGGCCCCTTACGCCGGTAAGCAGGGAAACGCGACGGCCCGTGGACGGTGAGCACCACCTCCAGGGAGGCTGGCCGCAGTGGGGACGAGGAGCCCGGCTGGTCCCCGGAGCAGTGGCCGTGGCGGGGCCGCGTGCCCCCCAGTGAGCAGGTGGAGGGCGCCCTCCCGATGCACACACGCGGCCAGCCACCACGGAGGTCGGGGTGGGGTGTGGGATGCGGGTGCAGGTGAGCCTAGGAAACCTCGCTGGCCTGTGTGCAGACGGCGTGCAGCGAGGTCCGACATTCCCGTCCTCGGCCCGATCCGTTCACCTCTGGGAAGAAAGAGTGTCCCTTGAGGACATGTGGCGTGGCGCTGGCCGGTGACGCTGCTTGGCAGTGACCCGAACACCCAGGGACAGGGGGGAGGGTCAGTCAGGTGGGGCACCTGTGCTGTTTCATGTTGCGCAGCTGCTGAATTCGGTTATGAAGCCCGTTTGGAAACAGGAACGAGGTTTGTTGCGTGTTGTATGAGGACAGAAACCCGCCCGAACGCACGCACAGGACACCTGCCCGGGGACCTGCGTCTCTCGGGACGGGGACCGCGAGGGGGAGGAGGCAGTGAGAGGAGCTGTGTTAGGCTGCGACTTCGGTGCCTTGTTTGTCACTGCTGTTTTCACTGGAAGCACGGGCCCCTCCCCACCCACAGCCCCTCCCCTGCATCAGCCAGGCACCCAGTTCTCGGCCGGCCCTGCTGCTGTTCTCCGACGCCAGTGCGCGTCTGCACTCCTGGCTGCGCACCCGGCAGCGTCACAGGAACCCCAGAGGCCTCTGTGGGTCCACCCGTCCCCGCACGGTGACTGCTGCGGGTCCCCCAGTGACCGGCTCTGTCCAGCCACAGCTCAGAGGCCTCATTCTGAGAGCCAGCAAGGAGCCTCCGAATCCCACCTGGAGCCAGACTCAGAGCCTGCAAACCCAGGGCAGGGGTGGGGACCCAAAGCCTGTGCAGGGAGCCAGGGGCTGGGGCCCCTGCCCCCAGAGGAGCTCCAGCCCTCCTAGCCCATGCCTGTGGGCACCGGGGCCCCCTCACTCTGCCTTCCAGGAGCTGCTGAAATGTGCACGCATGTGCATGTATGTGTACGCACGCTTGTGTGCCCGTGTGTGCACTCGTGTACAGGGGTTATCTTACCCTCCCCCTTCCTGCCACGTGCATCTCCTGGTGTGTCCTCTGTCCTGGCATCTGTAGGGCTGCCCTCTGGGCCTCAACGATTAACTCAGCCTGTTGTCCCCGTCACTGCCTGCCCAGGACCCCCGCGAGTCCCTCCCTCCCCAGGACCGCTCACAGGTCCGAGGGCCCCTGCTAACGAGTCATGCACACAAAGGAGGGACCACTAGGTGGACAGCACTTTACAGTGTGCAGAAGGCTTCCGCACACACTTTATTCTCACGGGGGGACGGTCTCTGCTCCAAGCTGATCCTAATCCTGAAACTGACTCCACTCCTGCTTCCCTCCCTGGAGAAACCTCACCCTGCCTAGTGTGTGCTGATTCCTGCAGGTTCTCCCAAGACTCGGGAGAGCGCAGGCAGGGTGCAGGGGGAGAGTGCGCAGAGCGGGGCGTGGCTTGCTGCAGCGCTGGGGGTTGGCGTCCTAGCCAGGGACCTCCCCCGTTCCGGCTGAGGGGGTCTGTCCCAAGCGGAAACCCTGGCCCGATGTGTGGCACCAAGCAGCTGTGTTTGTCCCACGTGGGACGGGGACGTGGGGTTCAGACCTGGTGTTCCCCGCAGGGTGAGCTGCACACTCGGGGGATCTGTAGCACCTGGCGAGGGGCAGGAGAGTCTTCCGGGGGGTCAGACTCCCTCCCCGGCCGGGCCACTGTCCCCTCCAGGGGAGCCCCACATGGTCTCCTGCCTAACAGGTGCTTCCAGGTGACATGGCGGGGGCCGCCTGCATGGCTCTGTGGAGGGGCCCCTGTGTCCTGCTCACCATGTCCAGGGTCATCTTGGGCTCTGCAGTGAGTCCGTCCCCAAGGCTCCCTCACGCGTAACCCACATTGCCTTCCAGTCGGGGTCCCTGCTCCGTTCTTCTCTTGTTCTGGAATTGTGCCCCCTCTTGGCCCTGAGTCGTGAGCAAGCGCACCGGCCGGTGGCCCCTGCATCTGGCACGGGTACCATGGGGTGGGCCAGCCCTTCCTGGGGATGTTCACGGTCACACGAGGTGACCACCACACCCTAGAGTGCTGAGGATGGCTGAGGATATGTTCATGCGTCCTGGCCGTGTTTCTCAGAAGTGCCAGGTACCCAGGGGCCCCAGGGAAGGGGACTCGACTTGAAGGTCCAGGCTTCAGACCGGGTTCAGTCTGGCGTTTAGAAACCCCAGACCCAGGACAGCGGCTGTGTCTGGACTGGGACATGGGCCAGGAGTGGACGTTGGAGTCTGTCCTCTCTGTGGAGACTGCACCTGCTCCTCCTCCCTTCCTCTGCTCCTCCTCAACCTCATATCTGCCCCCCTCACCTGGGCGCTTAAACAGGTGCACACCTGGACCTGACCTCTCCTCATTCACGTGCACAGCCACTCGGTCCTCATTCCTGCCGCTCTGAGGCACGATGAACAGGCCGCGGCGCAGGTTCACGGACTTGTCAGCCTGCTGTGCGCTTGCCCGCGAAGCCGTGGGCAGTTAGGACAGTGAACAGGCCGCTGCCCCTGCGTCCTCCCCGCCTCTGGCCACCGACCTCCTGTCGCTGTGGGTGGGTCCGCACTTTCTGGGGCTGTGTCTGTGGAGTCCTGTGAGGGGGTGCCGTTTCTCTCCTTCTCTCCGGCTGGAACTCCCTGTGGCGCCTCCTGCCTCAGTTCTCGGCCGAATCAAACTCCATCTCGCGGACACGTTTGGTTGCTGCAGGCACCTGTTGGTGAGCATCTGGGCGGTTTCTGGGCCGGGGCAAATCAAACAGGTGTGACAGTCGCCCCTGTTATTGTAGAGCCAGTTTCGCATTTTTCTTGGGTGCAAACCGAGGGGCTAGAGCGGCTGGATTTTATGGCAGGTATGTGTTTAACTCTTTGTAACGGACACGCTTCCTGAGATGACCATGGGTCCACATTCGGGTTTCAGAAATAACGGCCTGTGTTTCCCCACCTTCTTCCAGCGGTGACATTCTGTGAAGCTGACCTGTGAATCACGGTCGGGACACTGACGCGGGTGCGGTCCACGCAGCCGCACACCCCTCGGGCCCTCGCCCCGTTCACGACCCCGAGCAGTCACCCACTGGCTCTCGGTTTCTGAAGCTTTGTCCCTGGAGAGTGTCACACGAGTGGTTCCGTGCAGCGTGGTCTTGGGGCTGGCTCCCTCCCCGGAGAGCCTTCCAGGTGCCACGCGTCAGTCCCGGGCTCCCGTCGGTGCCTGTGCCGGGGCTGCCCTGAGCGGGCGTCTGCCCCCGGAGCTCCCGCTCGACCCCAGGTTTTGGCCCCTATGAAGCAGGCGTCCGTGAACAAGTGCACATGGTTCTCTGTGGCCGGTCGCCTTCCTCTGGGGTGACAGGCGAAGCGTGCCCCTGCCTGCAGGCCCACCGGTGGGGTCTGCCGCCCGCCTGCCCGCGGTCCGGGCGTGACCCTGGGGCCGTCCGCGGGCGCCGTGCCGCCCCCCGAGCGCTCCGCCGGCGTTTCCCGATGACTCGTGGCGCGGAGCATCGTTTCCGGAGCTGCCTCTCGTTCCTACACCGTCTGCGGTGAGACCTGTAGTTACGCGTTTTGGCTCATTTTCTAATTGGGCTGCTCGTTTGTTCTTTTCTGTTGAGTCTGAAGGTTCTTTACCGTGGGCCTGAGTCCTGTGCAGAGGAGAGGTCCACAAACGCCCCCTCTGGCCTGCAGCTCGCCCTTTCCTCTGTCCTCCGGTCCTCTGGTCCTCCGCACTCCGCCTCCCGGCCTCCGAGGTCCCTTCCCTGAGTCCTGCTGTGCGCCTCGCCTTAGGTCTCCAGAATTCTCTCCAATTTTCTCCCTAAAAATGTTATAGCTTTGCATTTTAATTGAATCCTGTGGTGCATTTTGAGTTAATTTTTGTACGAGGTGCGAGATGTTGGGTGAGGTTCAGTTTCTGCCCGTGAGTGTCCCTCCCCCATGGACTTGTCCGTGCGCCTCCCGCAAACAGCAGCAGTGTGCTTTTGTGGCCTGTGTTCTGCGTCTGGGTTCCGTCCCACTGATCTGTCTCCCCCAGGGATGCCACCGGCGTTGCCGTCATTACTGTGACCGTGGCATCGAACAGTGACCCCTCCCCTGGCACTTCCTCTCTAGACGGCTTTAATTATGCCGGGACCTGTGACTCTCCGCATGCGAGTCAGAATAAGCTTGTCCACGCCCGTAAAACCCTTGCTGGTGTTCTGACAGGAAGGTCATTAACCCCATAGATGGAAGTAGGGCTCAGCCCCGGTGGATGAATGCGGCTCATCTGTCCGTTTCTTCGGGTTTTCGTGACGTCTTCGCCGGCACACGGTCACTTCCGCACACCGACCCTGCACCTTCTGTTAAACGCACGCCTAAGGGTTTCGTCCCCTTCGAGGTAGTCGCTATGGCCTGGTGCTTTTCGTCTCGGTTCTGGCATGTTCACCAGGAGTGTACAGAAATGAACCGGGTTCTGTAGCCGGAGCAGGTGCTGAGCCTGTGTGTCACAGGGTCGGGCAGATCCCTTGAGAAGCAGGGCGCAGAGACACAGGTCATCGGCAGGCAGAGACAGTCCCCTTCTTCCTGTCCGGACCGAGCGCCTTCACGCGCGTGTCCTGCCTGCCTGCCTGCTGCAGCTGGGACCCCCAGCGGCGAGCCACCCAGACTGTGGGGACCCCGGGCCTTGCTCCTCGTCGTCAGGAGAACACCGTGTTCTTAGCCATCAGTGCAACGCGAGCGGCCGCTGCCTTTGCAGCTGCTTTTTGTCAGTGAGCAATTCTGACTCTGACTTCCTGGTTTAAACACAAACTGTGAGCGAGAGTTGGGTTTTGTCGAGTGCTTTTTCTGCATTGATACCGTCATAGGATGTTTCTTCAGTTTGTTGATACTGTGGATGACGTCGGTTTTTTGAGTATTCAACCAACCCTGTGAACCTGGAACCTGTCTTCCTTTCATTGCACTCTGGCTTTGGTATCGGGAAACAGCGGCCTCATAAAATGAGATGGCAGAGGGCGCCCGGGGGCTCCGTCGGCAAAGCCCCGGCCTCGGCTCAGGTCACCATCTCACAGCTCGTGGGGTCCAGCCCCGTGTGGGGCTCTGTGCTGACAGCTCAGAGCCTGGAGCTGCTTCAGATTCTGTCTCCCTCTCTCTCTGCTCCTTCTCTGCTCCCACTCTGTCTCTCCCTGTCTCTATCTCTCAAAAATAAACATTAAGAAATTCTTTTAAATAAAATGAGCAGGCAAATGGCTCCTCCTCTTGTGTTTTCCGGAAGAGATTGTGTGAAATTGGAGTTAATTTTGCTGCAGCCTCGTGGCCGTGTGCCCGACACAGAACGGCCTCGTTGCCGTGCGCTGTGATGTGCTGCGTGTGCGCACCGTGGACTCGGGCCCAGCGCCGGACGCAGGCGTGTGTGTGTGTGCCGACCACACTTAGGACCCCTGCTGGCACACTCGCAGCGGGCTCCGGTCCCCACACGGCACGTTGGCTTTCCAGAGCTCCGTGTCGCAGAACTACAGCCTTGTCCCCCTGACCCTGCGTCTGCCCAAGCACCCCTCGACCCGCGGCCGCCACCCGCTGTCCGCGCCACGAGTTCGACTGTCAGAATCCACGCGTCGGTGAGGTCAGGCATGTGCCTGGCTTCTCTCATTCGGCGTGACGCCCTGCGGGTCACCCGCATTGTCCCCAAGGTCAGGAGCCCCGTCTGTGGGGCTGAGCGGCATCCCAGTGTGCGTAGGTGCGCCTGGCTTCCTCCGTCCACTTGTCCGCCCGCGGGCGCTTGCAGGGAGCTCGTCCCCGGCTGCCGTGAGCGATGCCGCGTGAGCACGTGCGTGCGGGCGTCAGGACAGGGACCTCCGTTCCTTCGGGTGAGTCCCCAGTCCTGGGGTTCCTGAGCCGTGGGCTGGTTCTGTCTGCGGCTTTGCCGAGGGGCCCCCACACTGCCGGCCAGAGTGCGCCCCTCTCCGCGGCCTTGCGGGTGTCAGCCACTCCGGCGGGGCGGCAGGTGCTCCTCGCGGTGTGATCTGTCCCTGGCGGTCCGCGGTGTCGGGCACCTTCTTGTGTGTCTGCTGGCTGTCTGGGTGTCTTTTTGTGAAAAGGAATTAATTTTTTTTTAATCGTTTGGTAGAATTCTCCTATAAAACCATCTGGGCCTGGTGATTTCTTTCAAGGGGGATTTTAATTATGAATTCAGTTTCTTTACTGGTTAGGGGACCATTTAGACTCTCTCTTTAATTTGGGTTAAGTTTTGGTTAAGTTTCCTGGAAATTGGTCCATTTTTTCTTTTTGTATTGGGAGTTTATAATCACAATCTATGGAGATAGATATTCCCCATTTAATTCCCGATATTGGGCAGCTGGTTTTCTTTCTATTAATTTTTGTCAATTTTGCCAGAGGTTTGGGAATTCTACCAACTTTTGTCCAGAGAACAGACGTTTGTTTCACGGACGGTTTCCTGTCCTTTCCCGACTTCAGTGTCACTGACGTCTGTCTCACGTGCCTTCTCTCTGCTCTTCTTCCCTGGTGTCCGCGGTGGGGACTTAGCTGATCAACGTGAGACTGTCCTCAGTTCTGATGTGCTCAGTGCTCTAACCTCTCCTCCGAGCTTTGAAATCGTGATTTTCTTGGCTCTGGGCCTGACAGGCAGCCCCTGGCGGTGGCCGGATGTGACCTGTCTCAGGTCCACGGGCGCCAGGCCGGAGTGACAGGCTCTCTGTAGCAGGCGGTCACCCTGTTCTGTGGCGGCTGTGGTTCTGCGGACGCTTGATTTGAGGGCTGTGGCGCGTCACTGTGGTCTGCTGGGTTTGTCTGGAGCCACTGCTGCCCCCGCTGGTCCCTGCTGCTGCCACCAGGCCCCCGTGGGCCAGGGTCTTGCTGGCGGGGCGCTGGTGCGGCAGGGGCCCCTCT
>NC_043716.1:736918-739759 GCF_006229205.1 Suricata suricatta
GAATCCGTGATCTGTCCCGCCGCGGGCGCAGGGGCGGCAGCCGCTCCGGCATCCCCCTGGCTGCGCGCCCGGGACTGAAGTAGTTAGTCCGGCCCCGCGGAGCTGCGTGGAGGCGCCCGGCAGCGAGGCCGGTGACTCAAAGTAAAACCACAGTCATGGCACAAAGGGCGGGAGCGCTGGGCTGGACCCGGGCCCCGCACGCCCGCTGTCCCTGCAGGTCCGTGCGCAGGGTCTCCCGCGTCAGAGGAGCCGCCCCTGTGATCAGCACCCTTGGGGACGGGGCAGGGAAGGGCAGGGGTGCAGCCTGGGAACACGGCCGCCCTCGTGGTGTCCGCCGCCTGTGTGCCTGAGAGGCTCTGAGGGCCGGCACCCGCACCTGCACCGCCCCAGCTTGTCTTCGTTTCCTGGGGGCCTCGTCCTTCGATCAGCTGACGGTCAGGTCCCCTCCAGGGTGCCCTTCGTGACCCACAAAACTGCCAAGAGGCTAACGGAGCCTGGCCGCTCCGGAGAGAAGGGGACTTCCGGGCCACCTGGATGGCCTCGGCAGGTTGCTTCAGGCCTCTGTGCCTTGGTTTTTCCAGCCGCAAAGCGGGAACCAGAGTCTGTTCACCTCAGGTAGCTGTGCAGACCGGGCAGACGGTGACCGAGCAGCCGGGGCACCGACGCCGGGCCCGCACGTGCCAACTGGTCAGAGGCAGCGCCGAGCTCGTGGCCGGCGATGTGCCAGGGCCTGCTCCTGTGTGTGCAGCACGTCCGTGCACATCCGCACTGCCGTCAGGCCACAGGAGACCGCGTCAGCTTCCTGCCCCGGGGCTCGGGCTGCATCCTTCCTGCAAGGGCCCAGAGGACACGGGGAAAGGGAATTCTTAGACAAGCATTCCAGCTTCGGGCAAGGCCGCCCTCCTGACCTTTCAGGGGACCTGGGTCAAGGTCTCGGAGCCAAGGTCCATCGGGTGTCAGGGCGGCTGGCTGACCGGGGCTCGCGAGGCGAGGGACCCCGTTGGGAGTGCGAGCCTTCCTCCTCACACTGTTTGTGGCCTGGTGTGGGGGGAGGCATGGGTGTTGGGGTTTGGGAGCGTCTGGGGGCGAGTGAAGCCCCCTCGCCGGCCCACCCCTTCCGGCTTGTGCTCCTCCCCAGGCCGTGCGTGTGGGGGCACCGGCTTGTATTCATAGCCGTCACTAGCTCACGTCGGTTGCTTGCACCCGTCCTTCGCCGTCTCCAGTAACACGTCCTGTTTCCTTCGTGGCTTCTGCAAATCAGATTTATTTTGCCACTGAAGATGTCCAGAGGATTCAGCCGAGGTGCCCCGAGGGTTCAGGGGGAGCAAGACCCTGATGCTGGCTCTCCCGTTTCGGAGCAGGTCCCCTGAATCTGGGCGGGGGTCAGGCATCCCTGGGAGGAGGGAGGCTTCACACCTGTCTGCTGGGCTCCGCAGGGCCAGAAGCCCGTCTCCACTGGCCCGTGCAGGGGCGGAGGGGGTAGGAGGGCTGTCACAGTTGAGGGAGATCCAGGCCGGCCCCCCTGCTGTGGGGGTGCCGCTCCTGACAAGTGGGCGCCCAGTGACACAGGGAGAGTGTTTGTGGGGGGTCTGCTCTGCCACTCCCCTGATCTGGCCACGCACCCCCCTGGAAGCGTCTGTGCAATGGGGACCTGGCTCCTCACAGCTCGGCCCCCACGTCCAGGCTCTCGGTTCTGTGTGTCGGGTCAGAATTTGAATCCACACCTAACCAGGTATCAGGAGCATTTGCAAAAAGGTCACTGTGTACAGGGCTGTAGGTCAGGGGCCGGGGTGCCAGTTTCCCAGGATTTCAGGGGAGGGGGTATCTGCCCCGGAAGAATAACTCAGAAACCCTCACGAAACAGTGAGTCTGCAAGGGCTCGTCCAGGTTGGTGCAGCCTGGTTGTCACCCCAGGGACACGCGGGCACACGCTTCCCGGGTCCACCTTCAGGGACCAGCCTGTGGGACACACGGGGCATCTGGGATCTGCAGGACTCACCCCAGAGGGGCTGGGCCTGAGTTGTGCAGGTGGGCCACAGGCGCACTCGGGGTCTCTGGTAGAGGCAGCACGTGGGTGGCGGCCAAGGCCACGGAAGGCAAGGCCATGGAAGGATCTGTGATGATCAGAAAACTGTGGCAGTTGTGATTCTGATTGTGCGTTCTCCTGCCCTGGACGCTGATTCTGCTCCTTCCACTTGGACTGGGGGGCGGGGGTCTTCAGGATTGCTGTCCCTCAGTAGGGAGCTCCCCGGGGACACCAAGGCACAGAGGTCCCAGTGCACATCCACGTGATTACCATCACTCATGTTCATCTGTTCAGCAAACGCAGAGTTTGCTCCAGGGCAGGTGCCCACGGACAGATGGCTGGGTCGTGCGCTCTGAGGGTTTCGTCCATGGGGTAGACGGCAGCAGGAAGGAGCTCTTGCTGACTCGGGGCATCTGCGGGAAGGATTCAGGGTAACTGCTGGTGTCTGAGGATGACCTGCAGCGCCAGGCTTTGGAAAAGCTCCGAGCCAGGAGCTCCCGGGACCCCGCGGGGGAAGAACACACAGACTTAGCATCACCACTGGGCCACTGCAGGCGCTCTCCACCCGAGTCCCTTGGTGACCATTTAGTGTCCTGGAAGGGACTCTCACTGGCTTAACTTGGGACACGGGAGCCTCTCTGGGCTTTGTCAGGGCCTCCTGGCTGACGGTACTCCATGGCCACCCCCCGGAGGATCAGGGCACCCCCTGGAGGGATGAGACACCCCTTGGGGGGACAGGGGACCCCCTAGAGGGCCAGGACACCCCCTGGAGGGCCAGGGCACTCCCTGGAGGGATGGAACGCCTCCCCTGGAGG
>NC_043716.1:739859-743684 GCF_006229205.1 Suricata suricatta
TCCCTTGGAGGGCCGGGGCACCCCCTGCAGGGATGGGACACCCCCTGGAGGGCCGGGGCACCTGGGCTCAGAGGACAGGGCTCCATGATGCACACATCCTTCCTCCTCCCTCATTCCCTGGCTGGGGGTTTGGGAACCACCTGGCCTGGCTCGGTGACGTGCCCTCAGGGTCTCTGGGACTGCCTGCCTCCTAACCGCTGGAGAAACCCGGCAATTTACCGAAAACAGAGGGTGGCTGTGGCTCCAAGACCCATTGGTTCTGGGAAGAGCTGATGTCTGACCACTTCTGCAAGTCTGAGAGGGCAGGGGGCGCCCAGGGAGACTGAGTGCGTGTGTGTGCACGTGTCCACGTGTGAGCGTGAGCGCGTGTATGATCACAGAGCACTCCTGATATGCGTCTTCTGCCAAAGCCAGATCCATGTTTCTGGCGTCAGTTGGGCCATCGTCTTCCAGGCCACGAGTCCAGCACCAGTCGGGCAGTTTCTGATGGTCACAGGGATCATCAGGACTGGTGGCTCAGCTCCTCTGTGTGCAAGGAAGGCGGGAGAGGGCCAGGAGGGAGTTGCAGGGAGGCATCCCCGCTTGCACACCGCCCTGCATCCCCGTCGGCCTCCTCCAGGGCTGGGAGGAGGCGGCCCGGCCCCAGAGGCTCACAGTGCTTGCATCTCCTGCCTCGGCCACGTGCGGCCCTGGGTCCAGCCTCTCCTCTCGCACGGTCAGTGGCTGGTGAGGCCCCCTCTCCCGGCTGGTAAGAAGCCCTTCACGGGGGGCCTGCAGGGTGTGGGGGGGTCACGTCTTTGCCTCTGCCAGGCGGTCCAAGGGCCCGTTTTGTGAATCCGTGTCAGGGCAGTCAGCTTCTGAGAATTCTGGCTCTCCGACTGCGGTCAGGTGAGGGTCCAGCCCTGCCCCCCTAGTGCCCGCCAGAGACCCCGGGAAGCACACGCTTCTCCTGACGGGGAGGCCGCGCCTCCGGGAACCACGAGGCGTCCCAGTGGGTCCAGAGGAGCTGGGCTTGTCCCTGGAGGCTCAGGGCCGAGTTTGGCAAGTGGCACTTGTGCCTCAGGAGGCCGTGGGGACCGTGTGGTCTGCTGTCCTGACATCCTTTCGGGGCCACTGAGTCCCCAAACAGGCAGAGCAAAGCCTGAAAACGTTACAGGGAAGCGGATGAGTCGGCGGGCAACCGCAGGTGGGGTGTGTGTGAACGTATGTGTGAGCTGCGCGCAGAGAACGCACGTGGGAAACGGAAAGTGGGGAGTCGCGGGTGCCGTCCCCGGTGGCCTTCCTTACGGGCGTGCCTGGGAGCCACGGGAGGCTCTGGAGCTGGGGTGCCGCCTCGTGGGGGGCGTGTGGGGGTCTGCAGAGGAGGAAAGGCCCCCGACGTGCCCTGGGTCTTCCTGCCTCCCCCTGGCGTGGCTCAGCTGCGTGCGCATGCACCAGCCATCCCGAACGCCGGCGTGCTGGAGGCGTGGCCTAGCTCTGCCGAGTTAGGTGGGAGGAAACGCTCGGGCAGGAGCACATGGGGGTCTGTGCCCTCGTTCGAGGAGCGGGGAGTCCCTCAGTGGAGGAGGCGGAACTCCAGGCCTCCAGCATCTAAACAACTCGCTGTGCCAGCGTCATATCCAGTCGGTGCGACCTGCCTCCTCCTCCTGTTAAAATTGCATTAAGAAAACACCCGATTTTTAGAAAACATGCTGTGGGTGAATCAGGGCTGCCCCACATTTCCAGGCTGTGCTGGCCTCCACATCCCCACCCGCAGCCCCTTCCTTTCCCATCGCACTTGGTCAGGAAGGGAGTCGTGAGCCAGCAAGTGTCCACGAGGGGCGGAGGGCCACTGGGGGGAGGCGTCCTCGTCACCCCCGAGGCTGCCATCATGCCAGCGTCCTCACGCCCCTCTCTGCTCATGTGTCCATCTGCGCATGTGCACATGGGATCTGCGGTCAGGACGGACCCTTCCCTGGAGAGGAAGGGAAGGTGGCACCGTCTGTGCAAGCACGCTGGAGTGCGAGGCCCCAGCTGCTCGGGCCGCAGGGAGACCCGGCCCCTCCTGGCCACGCGGGCTGACCCCGGCCAGCAGAGCGGCGGTCTGGTTGGCTGTGTCCCCGTGCACAGACACAGAAGTGAGGGCTTCTGGACGCACGGCCTCTTGCAGGGCCGGCCGCTCAGCTCCTCGGGGCCCCCAGGCCGCCCGCCTCGCCCCCACGCCTTAATTAAAACGAAGATGAAGTGCTCTCTGTGACGGGTCACGCTCGGTGGCAGTCACTGTGCCAAGGACCCCGGAGGGGCCTCTGACGCTGGAAGTCTCGGCTTCCGCGCCACAGCCGTCTCCTCTGGGGGCCTCATTACGTCCCTGTGGTAATTAAAACGGCAGGTGTTATCATTAAAAGACTCCTCATTAAATCACAAGTAACTGAAGCCTGAGGTGTGTCCTCACTGAGCAGTGTCATCAGTCACCTCTGGAGGGAGCGGGGAGCCGCGGCTGCCGGGCAGGGGTGCTGGTGAGGGGCTGGCAGAAGCGCGTGGAGGAGAGCACAGGGGGTTGTGGGGCTGGGGTGGAGGACAGGCTGGCCGGCCGGGCTGCGCTGCCTCGTCCCACTCCCTCTTTGTTCTCGGGGCCACATCCACAGGGTGCTCCCAAGACCACCGAGTTATGGAGAGCTTGGAGGGGGACAGCACCTGACGAGGGCTCAGGACGCTTGGTTCCGCCCGCCACCGAGCTGCTCACTCCCTCGCTGTCCCTGGGAGAGCCTTGTCTGAGCAGCACGCCCTCACTGGCAGTTGCCCACCCGTGAACTGCGGTGGAGGCGCCTCCGAGAGGCCCCTTCCCCGGGTGCCACCTGAGCAGGGCTGCTGCAAGGCCCAGCCCGGCTCCTGTCCCTGGAGGGTGTGCGTGCTCGTGGGCAGAGCTGGGGCTGGAACGCTGCCCAGTGGGGCTCTGAATGGCTCTGCAGTGCTAACGGGCCTTGATCCCGGCCTTGGCCAGCCTCAGCGATGGCTGTGGCCTCCAGTCCCACCACCTCCCAGCCTGTCTTCCAGCAGCCGTCACTCAGTCTGGCCCTCGCCGTTTAGCTGGGGGCCACGATGCGCTGCACACTTGGCGCTAAATGACAGACCCGTGAAAGCAAATGTCCCTGCGGTGATTACCGCATGCCAGGAACTTTCTAGAACTTCACCTGTGTCAATTCATTCAGTCTCCACAACAGCCCTCTGGGAGGAGCTGGGAGACCCATAGAGAAGCTGGGTAGGACCCTGGGGCAGAGGGCACGGTGGAATCTGCCGGGCCTCAGGAGCCTCCCTGTGGCTCAGTGGACGGCGCTGACCCAGGTGCCCCACGCCCTGTCCAGCACTGTTTTGACATTTCTGAGTCACCTCTGGGGCCCACCTCCCAGCAGCCCAGGCCCACATGCCCCTACTGGGTGGGTGCAGAGAAACTGAGGGAGGGAGGGGAGATGGATAGATAAATGGATGGATGGACGGATGGACAGACGGATGGAAGGACAGATGGATGGAAGGACAGATGGACGGACAGATGGACAGGTGGATGGATGGAAGGAAGGAAGGATGGGTGGACGAAGGACAGATGGATAGAAGGAAGGGAAGACTGAGGGAAGGACAGATGGACAGACGATAGAAGGATGGAAGGAAGGAAGGACAGACAGATAGTAGGATGGGTGGAAGAGAGGACAGCCGGATGGATGGACGGAGAGAACAACGGATCGGTCCCACCGCCGGGGCCATGTGTTGGCACCTGCCGTGTGCCGGACACTATAAACCTCTCTCGTATCCTTCCCACACCAACTCTGCAAGGTCGGCTTCGTCATTCCCGTT
>NC_043716.1:743784-780905 GCF_006229205.1 Suricata suricatta
TCCACAGGGCTTTGACTGTCAGGCCAGGAAGCCAGGCGGCATCAGAGGTCTAGAGATGCAGAACAGACAGCTCGGGTGTGTGGTAGGGAGGCTGAGCTGGCCTGAGGGGGTCGCGACCAACAGAGGAGGGGCATCGGGATGAGTGGAGGTGGGGGTTTGGGACAAGCACAAGTGGGGGGTCGGGATGGGTGGAGGAGGGGGGTCAGGATGAGCACAGATGGGAGCTTGTGACAAGCAGAGGTGGGGGTCGGGACGAGCGCAGGTGGGGGACGCTGGTGCACACATCTGGGCCATTCCAGTTGGCCCCTGAACCGTAGAACTGTAGCAGATTGGGATGCAATGTTCCTTGGAGACCATCTCCAACTTCCAGGTGGCACAGGTGATGACCCGGAGGCCCAGAGACGGGCAGTAACTGTCTGGAGGGCACACAGCAAGTCGGCAGCTGACCAGTACCTGGGGGCAGTGTGTGGGAGAGGTCGGTATCCGTGGGTCGTGGGTGGCGAGCAGAAACCAAGTCCGTGGCCTCGCGAGTTGTGGAATCCCAGCACGTCCGCGAGGTTTGTGGACAAGGATGCTCGTAATGAATGTTCCCCCTCGAGGACCGTCAAGTACAAAAGGAGGGGTGAGTGCTTGGCAAGGGCTCTGATTAAAGCCAAATACAGACGCTCCCGACAACACAGGCTGCGGGCGCCGCCGAGAGAGGGCCTCGGAGAGCAGCGCCCGGCCCGGCAGCGGGTGCGGGGCCGCGGGGAGCACGTCGACGTAGCCTGAGCGGGAGGCAGGGAGGAGACGGGCTGCGGGTGCCTACACCCCTCCTGCCAGACCCCCGCTCCCTGCGACCAGGACAGGGTGGCTGGGTCCCCCAGACTGTCCTCAGGGAGCTGGGCTCTAGGAATTTGCACAAAAGTGACACTCTGGGTTACCTGGCGTGGCTTCAATTCTGTTTATTCAGAGTGGCCTTGTGAGTGTGCCGCTTAAAAATTAAGTACGTTAAGCCACTGAAACTTATACCAACCTAGAATTATATTAAAAAGTGGCAGTTTGCACCCCACACACACTCCCTCTAAACCTTCCCCCAGTCTCCAGAACTTCTCCCCCAAGAGACCTGGCAGGTGTGTCACCTCCTCCACAAAGCCTTCCTGGATTGCTCTCTGCAGTGCTGCCCCCAGACCAAGCCCCCACAGCCTCATTGGGGTCTCACGAGGGATAGGTCTCCAGCCCCTTCCTCGGATGGCTGCTCCCCTGGACAGACCCTGCCCCCCCAACCCTTGTACAACAGGGCAAAGACACAGACAAGGCCACAGCCTGGCCTCCCAAGGGTCAGGTGCCCCTGGAGGGGGAGCTCCGGCCGCCCCTCGAGTGGGACAGGAGACCCTGCACCCGCCTGGCCTCCCTCCTGCAGGTGCACAGACCCTGGCCCGGCCCTTCCCGTCTCCTTCCGAGGCTGCGAGCGCAATCACGCGTCCCGCCCCCAGGCACACGGAGGAAGGAGCCGGTGCGTGCCTCTCCCGGAGCCCTCGCCGCTCGCCGCCATTTCCAGACTCGCTGGCGGGAGTGCGGGACCTTGTGCACAAGGGCCCTTTCTTTGGCTTCAAAACGGGATGCCATCTCCCCAGGTCCTGGCGCTGGCCAAGGAAGGGCCTTCTTTCCGGAGTGTTCTTTCCCTGACGTCTCCACCTGGGGCTCCTCCCAAGAACGGCAGCTGCGTCTGGAAGCAGCACGCGTCTGCTCCCCGCGGGGACGCTGGCAGGGACTGTCCCCCGCAGGACGTAGCCCTCCCGACCCCATCCCCCCAGCACGGGAGGCTGGCCCCATGCTCACCCGGGGGCGTTGTTCTGTGCGGGCACGCAGCCGCCCTGCCAGTGGTCTGGCGCTTGTCACAGGCCCTCGGCCCTGAGGAAGTGACCGCATTCGCGTGCTGCAGCGGAGTAACAGGAAAGCGCCTCGTGAGAAGGAAGGAGGGGCCGGCCGAGCCCACGGAGACGCCGGGGAGTTGCGGGAGAGGGGGCTCCTGGCTTGGTCACCTGCCGGCTCCAGCCCGCGGCTGTGTCCTTGGCAAGGCGGTGGGTCTGCTGCTCGCGTGGCCCTGGAGTGGTCTGCCAGTGCTCGGGGACAGGGCTGGGGGCGTGCCACGCTGTCCCACGGGATCCTGACGCGGTTCAGGGTCACGTGCAGGCCGTGCCCTGTGTGCCCGTGTCCGCACAGGGAGGCGGCCCGATCGGAGGGACCCGCGGCCTGCATCTGCGCCCGCTCTGAGGCAGGGTCGTGGTCGCGTCCCTGCTTCGCTCTAGCAGGTGGCTTGGGGAGTGGCCGCATGTGGCCCAGGAAGAGGAGAGCTCTGGGGACCGGCGTGTCCTGGCCCCCTCTGCTGAGCCTGGCCCCCCGACATGCACCGTGTGAGCCCGGGCAGGGCTGCTGGGGGCTGCCTGAGAGGATCACGACCTGTGGGCACACGGACGGTCCCCTCGGCTCTGAGGGGAGGCAGCGCCAGAAGGCTGGGGTGGCAGGAAGACTTCCTGGAGGAGGTGGTGTCGGCCAGTTAGCCTCCGGCAGGCTCGGAGGCCAAAACCCGATGCTGCCACAAGACACATAAGAACCTGGCAGGACTACCCCAGGCCTTTCCTGGAGGTTGCTCTATACCAGACGCAGTGGTTCGATAGTTTCCACAGAAGATGAATCAGGAACGTAAGCATGAATCCCCCTCCAAATGACACGCCTGTCGTGCTTGGCAGCAGGCAGCCCGGATGGCAGCCCGACACTTGCATGGGATCCAGGGGTGGGGGGGGGATGCACGTGTGTGACGGGGGCCCCGGGACGGCGTCAGGTCAGACCTCCCACAGTCCTTCCGCGGAGGATCCTGGCTCAGGAGCTGACTTCGTGGAAAAGTCCATCACACTCTGCTGCTCAGAGTTCGTCCGTTAGCGTCTATTCTGATCGCCCCCCACCCCCAGCCCCGCCCTGCGTCCCTCACAGGGACGCGCTGCCTCTGGCGCTGGTCTGTGTGTAGTCAGGGAGGTTTGTCCTTAGCCCCGGCCCCAAGATGGGTCACAGCGGGGGTGCCTTGGCCACTGGGTGGGCTCCCTTTCCGGGGGCAGGTCGCACAGGGGAAAACGCTCCTTCCTGAGGCAGGGACTCGGATGAGCGGCCCATCAGAGCGCAGGTGGCCGGAGCCCGTTCTGAGGCAGGTGTGGGGGCGGGTGGGGGGCGCCCCGCGGAGCCAGCTGCCTGGGGCCATGACCCCGGAGCGAGCGGCTTAGGTGGCGTCTGCAGTCTCTCGCAGTTTCTGTGCCTCGGGGCCGGGAGCAGCCTGACCGGGTAGCTCTGGTCAGGGTGGCCGCGTCCCGGGCTGCTCTTGAGCTGCCGTCCACGTGTGTCTGGCCCCAGGACTGCTCGAGGGTCCTAGGAGCATGGCAGCCGGCGCCCCCCCGGAGAGACCGAGGAGGGGCAGCGGGAGCGTGTCCTTCGTGACCCAGGCCTGGAAGTCACGGCTGCTTCCCCAGGCACGGTTGGCCACGTGCGTGCGTGCATGCATATACGTGGGGGCGTGGAGACAGGCGGCCGGGATCCCAGCAGATCATCTTGGAGACGGGTGGAGGGGGTTCTGTCTCCACGGTAACGTGCCTCTCGGCGGGGTGCCCACGGAGACCCTCAACAACATAGGCACCCCATATCCCCATCCGGGTCGCCGGTAGAAGCTTCTTTGCACGTGACGTGCGCTGGGATTGGTCTCCCGTCCTGGAACTGACCCGTGACACACAGCACATCCCGTCACAGCCGTGTCTGGGCCTGGCGTCAGACGTAGGCAGCGCTGGAGTACAGGGGTGGGGGCCTGGCCCAGCGCAGTGACGGGTCAGTGCCGGCCCCTCCCGCACCCTGACCCGGGTCAGACACCACCTCACTGTCTCCCACGATCCCTCAGGGTCCAGGCTCAGTTCCCACCACAGCACCTAGGGCCATGTCACAGGCCAGGGACATGGTCAGAGCCGGGGCGCAGATGCGGATGGGCCCCAGGGACCCAGTGGGGGTGGAAAGGGTGGCGTCTCAGCCAGCTGCTGCTTTCCAGGTGAAATAGGAAGCAGGGTCATCAGCCCGGAGGGACCAGCTCAGGGACAGGCGTGTCCCTGCGTCCGGGTGCCCCTTCTGCAGCAGACACTGGGATGCAGCCCAGGCCGACGGCTTGGAAAGGCCCCGTGGCGCTTCCTACCCAGGGGACCCGGTGCTCCGTGGGACCGCCTGAGGCTCAGCTCCGGCCGCGGTTCCTCTGCTCCTCGGCACCTGCAGCCACAAGGCGGGGACATCGTGGGACATGGGAGCAGGCCATGCTGGGCGGCTGCTGACTAGACCGAACCCCTCAGAGGGGCCCGCCGACACATCCTCAGGCCAGGGGCACCCCTCTATGAGCTGAGGAGGCCAGGGGCACCCCCATATGAACCGGGGAGGCTGAGGCACCCCCATACGAGCCGGGGAAGCTGGGGGCACCCCCATACGAACCGGGGAAGCTGGGGGCACCCCCATACGAACCGGGGAGGCTGGGGGCACCCCCATATGAACCGGGGAGGCTGGGGGACCCCCATACGAGCTGGGGAGGCTGGGGCACCCCCATATGAACCGGGGAGGCTGAGGCACCCCCATACGACCGGGGAGGCTGGGGGCACCCCCATACGAACCGGGGAGGCTGGGGGCACCCCCATACGAGCCGGGGAAGCTGGGGGGCACCCCCATACGAACCGGGGAGGCTGGGGGCACCCCCATACGAACCGGGGAGGCTGAGGCACCCCCGTACGAGCCAGGGAGGGTGGGGCACCCCCATATGAACTGGGGAGGCTGGGGCACCCCTGTATGAGTCGAGGCATGTGCTCGGCTTCTCCTTTTCTCCCATGTGTCGCTCTGCAGTTGTCTCTGCAGCGCCGCCGCAGCATTCAGCTTCTTTGGTTGATGTCTCAGCTGGGGCATTTCAGTTGGGGCCATAGCAGCCTCCGTAGAAGTTTGGGTCACTCGTTCCTTCCACAGAAGCAAGGACAATCTAAGAGCTGGGGTGTCCCCAAAGCAGTGGGGCCCAGCCAGCTGCTGCTAGAGAAGGGTGCAGACAGCAGTATGCAAAGGGTTAAGTACCCAGGAGTGAGGGCAGGAAGAGCAGCTGTGAGGAGTGGCCGGAGCCCAGGGTGCAGGTGGACGTGCCGTCAGCACAGGATCGGGAGGCTTGCCCAGCCAGTGACACCTGGGTCTTCAGAGACGATTAGACCAACCCTGTGCGATCTGTGGATTAGCCTCGTACAAGTTACTTAAGTCCGCAGTGCCTCAGTTTCCCCAGATGTCAAATGGGGAATCATGACAGCATTGTCCTTACGGTACCATCACGAGGATTAAAATACACGTTTGCAGCACCCAGCGCAGGGACGGCCCATCGTGAGCTCCCAACAGGTTATGATTGTGGTGTTGCTGGGGGCGCCCTGGAGGCCTTCCCACGCCACACTGTGGGGGCGCTTCATGGTTGAGGAGCCACTGGAAGCACGGCGGGGGGTGGGCAGGGGGGAGGCATGTTGAAGACCGAGGGAGGCAGAACCCATCTCAGGAGGGGCCCACGCATCATCCCAGCTGGCCAGAGACCGGGTCTTTGACCAGGAGGTGAGCTCCCCATCACTGAAGGTGTTCAAGTCGATGGTGAGCGGTCACGTAGAAGAGACTGGCTTGTGAGTGTGTGTGGGTGGGGGCAGGGTGGTACCCACATCTTCCCTGAGTCTGGGCCACACGGGCCCATCATCCCTGGTGTTCTGCTGCTAAGGCCCTGGGGCTGGGCACCAGACAGCAGGTTGGACGGGCCTTCAGCTTCCTGCAGCCTCACGCAGTAGCCACGCCCCTGCCAGCCTCGCGGGGGCGGGGGACAGGGGCTGCTCCCTGGGACAGGCTGCAGCTCCGGACCCGGGGGCGGGTGTTGATCACAGTGTAGATGGCCGTCAGTCAGGGCATCAGCCGCGGGGCCTGGAGCTGCCTACTAAGAGGGTCTGTCAGGCTGTTGCGCCTGAAGGAGGCAGTATCGATCCAGAACCCGTGGCCTGGAACTGATTGAATATTCGCCCCCAAATTGCGGTGGCTGATTACATGTAAGGCCACGTCTTTCACTGTCGCTTGGGAAATCGCAGCCAGGCTGGGGTGCAGTGACGCAGGGAGGGGCGAGGGGAGGAGGGAGAAAAACAGGAGGAGGACGGGACAGGAACAGAGACTCCCACGCCCTGAAAAATCCGATCAAGGCAGTTAACGCCTCCCCAGGGAGGAGCCGTGTTGTCCACGGTCAGCAGGATGCGCTTGTAGGGCTGCGGGTTTAGTGAAGGTGGCCCGCAGTCTGTCTGGGGAGCAGGGAGTGTGCCTTCGCTCCTGTCTGCTCTGCCTCCTCCCTCTGCAAGCGCGCCATCCTATCTCAGCGCGCTCGCCGGGGGGCCTGCCACTTCTGAGCTGGAGTCGGTGCTGGGAGCACCTGCCTGTCGCAGCTGAGGCCACAGGGAACAGCGCCCCGGCTCTCTCCAGCCAGAGGGAAGATGAGTGGCTGGCCAGGCAGTGCCGGCCCCCTGTAGCTGTCCCTCTGCGGCCTGTGCACCTAGCTGGCTGCAAGCCCAGGCTGCCCCCCCTCACATTGTGGGCGTCTGCCCTGCTGCCCGGGGCGCGGCACTGGGGAGAGAAGTAGGAAACAGAGCACACCAGCCACACGTGGTGCGGTGCTCACAGCAGGAGCAAGGATGGGCCTGGGGCCAGCTCACAGAGCAGGAACAGAGACACTCCGTGGAGGAGCGTGCCATGGCCTGGAAACCTGCGGCATCCTTCTGGAGTGCGGGTGGATGTGGCGTGAAGCTGGGGCTGCACAATGAAGAGCTGCAAGTTGAGCCCCTTAGGGGTGTCCTGGAGGAGAGCGGAGAGCGGAGCCAGGGGTGATGGGAAGAGTGCCCATTTCTGCAGGTTGGGGACGGGGTTAGAAGGTGACTCCAGACAGACAAAGCACCACCACCGCCGCCCAGGATGGGCTGCTGAGCCTCTGAGCAGGGGTAGTGACGGGGGCGGTGAGGCCAGGGCACTCATGGAGGAGTGCGTGTGTGGTTGGGTGGGAGTCAGTGGAGGGTGTCCAGGGCAAGGGGAAGAGGGGGAGCAGGGCTGTGATGGGTCTGGGTCCTGGGCGGCCTGGAGCAGCTGGGCTCAGGCTCAGGTTGGGGGTGCTCAGGGCACAGGTGCTCAGGACACAGGTGCCGAGGGGTCAGGGTGTAGGTGCTCATGGTGAGATGTCCAGAGTATAGGAGCAGGTGCTCAGGGCACAGGTGTTTAGAGTGCAGGTGCTCAGGGTGCAGGCGCAGGTGCTCAGGGCGCAGGTGCTCAGAGTGCAGACACAGGTACTCAGGGTGCAGGTGCTAAGGGTGTGGGCACAGGTGCTGGGGTGCAGGTGCTCAGAGCACAGGGCTCAGGGTACAGGTGCTCAGGGAGCAGGTGCAGGTGCTTAGGGTACAAGTGCTATGGGCGCAGCTGCAGGTGCTCAGGGTGAAGGTGCTTGGTGCAGGTGCTCAGAGTGCAGACACGGGTACTCGGTGTGGGCACAGGTGCTCAGGGTGCAGGTGCTCAGGGCACAGGCACAGGTGCGCAGGTGCAGGTGCTCAGGGCGCAGGTGCTCAGGGTGCAGGTGTTCAGGGCGCAGGTGCTCAGGGCGCAAGTGCAGGTGCTCAGAGTGCGGGTGCTGGTGCTCGGGGTGCAGGTGCTCAGGGTTCAGGTGCTCAGTGCAGACACAGGTACTCAGGGTGCAGGTGCTCAGGGCACAGGTGCTCGGGGTGCAGGTGCAGATGCTCGGGGTACAGGTGCTCAGTGCAGACACAGGTGCTCAGGGTGCAGGTGCTCAGAGTGCAGACGGGTACTCAGGGTGCAGGTGCTCGGGGTGCAGGTGCTCAGAGTGGGGGTGCAGGTGCTCGGGGGCAGGTGCTCAGTGCAGACACAGGTGCTCAGGGTGCAGGCACAGGTGCTCGGGGTGCAGGTGCTCAGGGTGCAGGTGCAGATGCTTGGGGTGCAGGTGCTCAGGGCAGGCACAGGTACTCAGGGTGTAGGTGCTAAGGGTGCAGGCGCAGATGCATGGGAGCTGGAGGCTGAGGGTCAGGAGGAGGGCCACCCTGGAGGCAGCAGGAGCACAAAGCAAAGAAAAAGGCTGTGACTCTGAAACCCCGTCTGTCCTCTGGGGGCAAGCGTGACGAGAGGTGACCCAGTGCTCCCACAGATTCTTGGTTGTGAGTGTCAGGAGAGGGGCTGCCCGAGTTTTAATAGTAATTTATCTCAACGTAGGCTTTTAAGCCTCAATTTGTCACTGGCGTTGACAACACTTGGGTTAATCTGCTGCTCAGCGTCTGGTGGCGGCTTCCAGCCCAGCAGGATGCAGGGAACTGTTCATGTGAAGAACTGAATTTCAGTGAACGTGAACCCGTGCTGATTCCCCAGCCTGGAACCCGGACCCCCGTCACCCTTCCTTGTGGCCCACCCTTCTGGGGAAACAAGTCAGACTTAGTTACTTTTCCAGCCTCGGATTCATCATCAAGAATGTTTTAGCGGGAGGGGACCAGCAGGCTCTCACCCCTCCCCCAAGCAGTCCATGATTTTTGAGAAATGGATGCATGGACGATCGGTTACAGAATTTGCTGGAAGTTTCTGGACCACCTTCAGTGGTGCCACAGCAGCTGGAAGTGGCGTCTATTTGGCTCCTTGTGGAAAGGCTGTGTCTGGCACCGGGGCCAGTTGGTGACTACCAGTTCCCAAGCCCCCAGTGGGGGTTCGTGTGGGGGCAGGGTCCTGGCTCCCGTGGAGGCGGGGACCTGACCAGGGCGCTGTGGAGCAGTGGATTCACCCCAGGGCACAGAAGCCCGTGACTGAGGGCAGAAGCCCACCCCTCCCGCACCTGCCGCAGGGTACGTGCCCCCACGCTCCCTGAGCCTGTCGCAGCGACCCCGCCTGGTCCTGCTTCTCCCACACCGGCTCAGCTCCCGTTCTGGGGCACCCTCTCCAGTCTGTCTCCCACCGCCGGCACCCCAAGGACAGAAGTGAGCTGCCTATGCAGTCACAGTCCCAGTGACGGTCCTCCGCCCATGGTGCCGCACAGGCAGAGCCTGTGTCTGCGGGGGAGGGTCTCTCATTCAGGTTGACACAGAGTCACCTGCCCGCCTGCCCTGGGCTCCCCACCGCGGCCTGGGTTGTTCTGGGCAGGAGCAGGGCCTGCCTGCCAAGTGTGGAGGCAGATGCCTCTGGGACCCGTTCGTCGGAAGCCCCAGTCACTGGGTCCCCCCGGCTGTGAGCGGCCGCCCCGAGCAGAGCCCCTGGACAGGAGGAGTCGTGGCTGCAGGCCTGACGGGGCCATGTGGCTGTGTCAGCGGCATCTTGGGGCTGTGATCACGGGGATGGTGGGGACAGACCACCAGGGGAGACACGGGGCCACGCGCTCCAAACCAGGAACTGGTTGCCCTGCTTCCAGCACCCCACGGCCAGCCGTAGGAGCAGCATGCCACGGGAGCAGTGAGCTGCGGGGGGAGGACAGCGTTCTGCGGGGGCAGCGTGCTGGGGGGACAGCGTGCTGGGGGGGGCGGCGGCGTGCCGCATTGCGGGGGGAGGCGGCGTGCTGGGGGGGGCAATGTGCTGAGGGGGGCAGTGTGCCGCGGGAGCAGTGAGCTGGTGGGGGGGGCAGCGTGTCGCAGCGGAGGGAGGCGGTGCGCTGCAGGGGGCAGCGTGCTGGGGTGCAGCGTGCTGTGGGGGGGCGGCGGCGTGCTGCAGGGGGCAGCGTGCTGGGGGGGCAGCGTGCCACAGAAACAGTGAGCTGGCCGGGGGCGGGCAGCATGCCACGGGAGCAGTGAAGCAGGAGGGGAGACCACGTCTCAGGCTCCAAGCCTGCTCTGCCTTCCATGGGCTGTGTGACCTTGGGCCGGGGCCTGCTGTCATGCCTCAGCATGGGGGGAGGATGCCCTTGTGAAGGCCCCCGGGGACCAATGGCCCAGGGCCTCTGGCTCGCCGTCACCCCTGCCTGGCATCTGGCGCTCCTCAAGGCTGTCGGCGGACACCCGGCAGGGCCTGCGCCCTGCCCGCTCCTGCTTCCAGCGCCCTCACTACCAGCCGACCCCAGTGCACGTCCAGGCAAGGCAGGCCTGGTTTTGTTTCGGCTGTTGTTGCCCCTCCCCCAGGCCGTCTGTAACAATGGTGCGTAGTAGGTGTTCAGCCTGTGTGTTAGCCAGGGTTCTCCAGGAAAACAGATGGATGCAGGTTTTTCCAGAAAGGGATTTGCTACGAAGAACTGCCTCGTGGGGCCTGCAGTCTGGACGCCCAGGAGAGCCTGCAGTGTGGACGAGGGCTCCGGAGGCAGCCAAGGGACTTCCCTTGCTCTGGGGCTCAGCTCTGCGTTCCGTTCTGCTCCTCACATGAGGCCCGCTCACATTAATGTTGGTCCCATTCAGAGCCACCCTCGTGGAAACACCCAGAATAGAGAGCATTCCGCTGACAGTCTGGGTGCCTGTGGCCCAGCCAGGCTGACGCTGAGATTCACCCCCACTCTCTGCTTGTGTTGTGTTAAGATGTGCCTGTGCCTCAGGTTTCTTGCCTGTAAAATGGCTCTAATCCCCTTTTGGGAGAGGGACTGAGCAGGAGAGGGGCAGGGAGAGAGGGAGACACAGAATTGGAAGCAACTCCAGGCTCTGAGCTGTCAACACAGAGCCTGACGTGGGCCTCGAACTCACAGACTGAGATCGTGACCTGAAGAGGTCAGATGTTTAAGAGACCAGGCCCCCAGACAGTCCTGAGCAGAATCTAAGAGCGAGTGGAGAGGCCTGCCTGTCTCTCCCTTTCTTTGAACCAGGCTTTCAGGCTTGAATTCCGCTCGTGGGCAGGAAGCCCGTGCGGCACCTGCCCCACCCCCCCGGCTCTCCCCTCCAGATGCTGCGGTGGTGTCTCCAAGCAGGGCCCATCTCCCCACCCCTGGTGGGTGGCCAGGGCGCTGATCCCGCCTTGTCGGCTCCTGCCCCCAGGGCTGGACGCCCCACATCCTGCAGAAAGCCTCCTAACTGGCCTTCAGCCCCCCTCTTCCAGTCACTGTCCTTGGGCAGGGTTCACGGTCACAACCGTCCTGTGAACGGAGGCGCTTCTGGGAAAGCCAGTGGGCAGAGGGGTGAGGCGGGTTGGGAAAGCCACCCACCCCCCGCCCCCTGATGGTGGCCATGGTTCCGCCCAGCGCCCCCCACGCCTCAGGCCAGGCCCCCGGGGCAAGGCAGCCCCACCAGTCAGCCACCACGCTCTGGACGGTTCGCGGCTTCACCGTCAGCTTGCCCTACGTTCCTTTGGACGATGTCATTAAAACTTGTTGCCGGCAGCTGGTGTAAAAAGCAAGTTCTGCGCGAGAATCGATGTGGGAAGGGAGACGAGGGGGTGGTGTGTGGTGTCCGATGGGAGTCTAAGAACTGAGAAGTTGTGCAGTGCCCAGCAGACACCCACGTCCCGCCAGTAAGACTCGTGGTTACCTGCATGTTAAGTGTCTTTTGTGTCGGGTCCCGCGTACTGTGTCTTCAGCTCAGCTGCTGGCAGCTAGGATGTGAGTGTTTGTTACGTTGTCGGGCCTTGTTAGCTAATCCAGGGAACCGCCAGGTATATTTTTCAGCCTGCAAATAATTACTGGGAAGAAACTACTGAGCCATCAGGGGCCCCGTGAGCTGTGAACATTCTAGAAGCTCTGGGCTAAGGGCAGCCCCAGGAGGGCAGCAAACCCCAGGGGCCTTGGCTGTCGGTACGGCAGGTGTGTGTGGCCCCCACTTGGCCCATCTTCCGTGTCCACAGACTCCCTGTGCAGGATGGTGTGGGCTCGTGGGGGCAGCCCTGGAACCAGACGGCTCTGAGCCCTGTGCAGGCAGCCAGGGCAGCACAGATGCCACAGAGGGACGCAGGGCCTGGCCATGGTCCCGCCTCTCTGGTTGCGGAAAGCAGCGGGCAGCAGTGGGGAGAGAGCTAGGGGACAGGGCCACACGCCTGGTTAGTCAGACACCGAGTGGGAGATGCCACCACCAGGGTGCCGGCCGGGGAAGCCCTGAGCACACACAGCGGCACGCACATCCTCCCCGTTACGGACAGGGAAACTGAGGGCCCGAGATGAGCACGTCAGCATCAGGGCCAGGCCCGGGCCCTGGACGTCACACCCCACACCCAGGTCCCCAGTTAGGGTAGGTTGTACTCCAGGAGCTGGAGGCACACCACCCGATGCCATTCCAGGTGTTGGAACACACACCTGTCTCCTGAAGACAAAAACGGCCAGCGGTCCCACCAGCACGAGGGGCCTGTGCGGGGACGGCAGAGGAACTGCCAGCCGAGACCCGCACAGGACAGGGCAGGGGGTCCCTTATGGGGGGGCAGGGGCTGTTGTAAACTAAAAGCCCATTGGACTCAAGTGGAAGCTGGAAGTGTGGTGGCTTCTCATTGGCTGGGCTGTTGCTAGGCGCGGAGAAAGTCTTCCTCCTGCCAGGGCGACCGATCTGCCCCTTGGGTCTGCAGTGGGCAGCGGGAGAGAGAGGTCCGTGCTGGGCTCCCCAGTTCACTGTAAGATTTCCCTGGTCTCATGCTTCAATGTGGGGTTCAGTGCCACAAGGGGTGGGCCACACTCACGTGCAGAAGCTGGGGGAGCAGCCATGTCAGCCATGCCCCCCCCCCCCCGGGCCGGCAGCAGGTACCCCACCGGATCGGCTCAGGCAGGAGGGGCGGCTGGCTCCCGCCTGGCCAGGTCAGGGCTACACCTCCATTCCTGCAGGGAGGCCGGTCACATGGCCAGATGCACCAGGGGCCCCAGCCCGGGCTCCTCCTGAGGGCTGCTGACCTGCAGGCACCTCCACCTGTCCATGTGTTCTTCCATCTGCCATCTGTCCGTTACCCTTCCTTCCATCCATCCCTCCCTCTCTCCATCCCTCCCTCCTCCCTCCCTCCCTCCCTCCCTCCATCCCCTCATCCTCTCCATCTATCCATCCATTCCATTCCTCCCTCTATCCATCCCTCCTCCATCAATCTATTTATCCATCCCCTCATCCCCTCCCTCCATCCATCTCATCTTTCCCTTTCTCCATGCATCCCTCCATCCCTCCCCCATCTATCCTTTGATCTGTCCATCCATCCATTCCATCTTTCCCTCCCTTCATCCACTCATCTCTCCCTCCCTCGCTCCATCCACCCATCTGAGAGCCACTGACACCCAGGAGCCACCAGCTCAGGCTCTGCCCAGGGAGAAGGACAGAGCGAGGCAAGCAGCTGACTGTGGGCTTTGACATACTGTGGCCCCCACTTCCTAACCCCTGCAGCCGACATGCTCCCACGCCCTTTGCTGTGGCCCCTTGCCATCACCCCCAGCTAAGGACTGGAGATGTGTTCCCTTCCCCACAGATGTGGGCTTGGCTCCAAGACCTGGCTGTTTCGTATTTGCTTTGGCTTCTCATCTTCTGCTGTCTGCCACGCGGGTCCTGGGTCTCGGGAGAGTGCTGGGCTTGGGGGATGAGCAGGCTCCTGGAGCAGCCCTGAGCCAAGCCCAGCAGAGCCACACTGTCAGGGGAAGCTGGTGCTTGTGGTCTGTGGGGTTTGGGGGTATTTGTTACGCAGCATTAACATCACAATGGTGGACTGATGGGCTGTGGGAACCTTGGATACTTACGTTAATTTCTATGGATGACATTTCCCTGAAAAATGGCCACTTGCTGCCTTGCAGCCCGGGCGTGGAGGTTTGTGGGCCACGACAGGAGCAGAGGGTCCACAGGAGGCTCTAGTAAGCCGTGGTTTTAATAAGAAGTCATTCTGTAAGAGCTGGATTCGACGGAAGGGTTCCGCGTGCTCACTGTGGGCGGCTCAGGGCCAGGCACCATCGGGGATGGATTTAAAATCCTCCTCCTGTTAAGGGATTCGTATTAGCTAGCTTCCGACAACTCTGCCTGCGGGGCCAGGCTGGGGACAGGGCAGAGGTGGAGCCTGAAATTGCTCCGCCCACCTGCCTGCACCCCAACACGCACACCCAGTAACTGTGCCTACAGCGTCCCTTCTCCACCTGCGGTTAACTGTCTCTTTTATGACTTTCTGGGCAATAAAAGCGATCTTACTGATCTCCCAACACTTGAACAAGAGAGCGATGGTCCTGGACCGAGTAACAGCAGTGATGCCTCAGGCTTCAGTCAAGGGCGACTGGAGTGCCCTCCAGACCTGCACCCTGCTGCAGGGGGCAGGGCCCGCTCTTCAGTGCTGGATGCTGCTGAGTCCTGCTCTGTGCATCCACCGTTCTCTGCACAGTTGGTTCAGGGGCTTCTGTGAAACTGGAGGGGGGAGGGCGCCTCGGGGCGCAGTGCCAACTGGGTGAGAAGCAAGTTTCTATTGTGCTTCTGGGCTCCTGGCAGGTCTGGGGAAGGCCGAAGGGCAGGACAGGTGGGGGTCCGGTCGGGGGCAGGGGTGAGGCCGGTGCTGTCTGCGTGGCCTCCAGGGAGGGGCGCACACAGCAGGAGCTGCGGGAGCACGGGCACCCGGCCACCTTGCCACAGAGGACAAGGTGGCACTCGATGAAAGTGGCCTCCAGCCTCCTGCTCAGACCATGATGCTAACCTGTGCTCATCTTAGGGAATTCAAATGAAATAAAAATATATGAAGGGGAAAAGGCAAAGAGATTGCCTGGAAAAGGAGTTGGCTGGGTGGCTCAGTCGGCTGGCCCTCCGACTCTTGGTCTCGGCTCAGGTTGTGATCTTGCAGTTCGTGAGTTCGAGCCCCACGTCGGCCTCTGTGCTGTCGGTGTAGCGCCTGCTTGGAATTCTGTCTCTCCTTCTCTCTGCCCCTCCCCTGCTTCTGTATGTTCTTTCTTCTCTTCTTTCTCTCTCCCTCTCTCAAAATAAACAAACAAAAAAATTAATTTTTAAGTTGCCCAAAATACTATTACCAAGACACCACCACTGCTAATGTGGTGAGCGTGATTCCGGGCTGATTTTCCTTCGTGCTTGTGCGTGTGTGTGTGTGTGTGCGTGCATGCATGTGCGCATGCATATGTGTGTGTGCATGCGTGTTTTACTTGGGAGGGAGGGTGTTGCTCAGGAGAGGTCCATCGGGAGCTGCCCCTGAGCCACCCGGTGGATTTGGATACGTGCAGGGGTGGCCTAGATCCAGATTCAGGGTTCAGGGCGGCCAAGGAGAAGGCGGTCACCTGCCTCAGAGGACGGGGACGTGCTCAGGGTCCCAGAGCCAGTCAAGGGCTGGGGGAGCAGTGAACACAGGAGGGAGAGTAAGGAGGGAATCACAGCGGGGGGCGGCTGGAGCCCTGGCGGATTCACGGCCACACCCCTGCGATCAGCAGATAGAAACACATGGCCTGAATTTCAGGTGCTTCCACAAGGTCCCCGAGCCTTCAGTGCGTGGTGTGCGTGTCTGTGGACACATGGGCGGTCATGGCCTGGGACCACCGCAGGGCACGGGGAATGCAGACGTGATTGCAGGAGCTCACACAGGTGTTGGGACCAGTTTTGTTCACGTGGCATCTGTGTCGGCCCCGCCATTGGCCTGCGTAGGGCGTGACCTGGCATGTCAGTCGGTGCGTCTCCACCTCGCTCGCCCCGAAGTCCAGAGGGTGAGTGGTCAGAGGGACCCAGACGTGCACGGGTCGCCTTCTGGGGATTTCAGACGCTTCCCCGCTCACGCTCCCCGCTCACGTCTTTGCAGACGGGTCGAGGTGGCCACTTAAACAAGGGTCTCGGTTCAGAGTATCGAAAGCAGAGCTCATTGTTGGTTTCCCCCTTTTCTGCTGAGAATCGGTGGTTTGGAGGCAGCACCGGCGCCTGCACGTTGTGGCCGGTGCTGCTGGTCTTAAAACAAAGTCCTTCTGGCTATCAATGATTCAGAAGCTCTGGAGGGACCCCGAGTCACCTGGGAGGGTCAGCGGCTCCCAGAGCCTTCAGGCCCCGGCCTCGGAGCCCCTACACACCCTCACCCAGCTGAGTGGGCAGAGCCTCCAGGAGGGGGCAGGGAGGGTTGTGCACCCCAGGAAACCTGTCAGGTCAGACAAGGTGCTTCTGGGGCTCGCTGGCCGCCTCGGAGATCACTGGCTGCAGCCGCCCTGGGCAAGATCCGGTCTGCCGTCTTCGTGGGACAGACGGGGAGACCGACGCCCTGTCACCCGGTGTGCAGGAACTCAGTGGGAGCGGAGTTCTAGATACATCTTAAGTCTGAAACGTAGTTCACGGCCCAGTGGGGTGGGCGTCCTCTTTGCCTTCTTGGTGGTGAAGCGGGGAGCGGGGAGGAGGCTTGCCCCTGGAGTCTGGAGTCGAGTCTACGCAGGGAGTCACTGTGGGTCTAGTCCTGCGGCCCAGCGCTCCCCCACCCATGCGCTCTGCCACACGCCTGTCCATCACCGTGAGCCTGGGGGGGCACCCTAGCCGGTCAGCATAAATGAATAATTCAGGGACAGCGGATAATTTCCATGGCAACCTTGCCAGCGCAGGCCGCGCCGCCTCCCGGGGCCAGTGCGCCCTGATAAAGAGACAGCACAGAGCAAACTGCTTTTCCAGGACGAGGGAAGTAGGTCGCGTCAGGGGGGTGGGGGGGCTGGCAGAGCCCCGTGTGAGGACCCCGTGTGAGTGCGGGGGACTGCCCTGCCTGGCCACGGAGAGGCAGGGGTTGGCGAGCCCCAGGAGCCCCTGCATCTGGGGTAACCCTCCCGCAGGGCCCTCAGGACGTCCTGTGAGGGAGAGAGGGAAAGCGAGGCCCACAGCGCCGCCTCCCAGAGGCAGAGCCCAGGCCGCATGTGGGAGCTGAAGTCCGAGGGGGGCTCTGTCATTCCTGTTTAACCCAGAACTTGTCTGATGGGCTGGGGGCGGGCAGTCGTGCTTGGGCCCCAGCCTGCGAGGGGCCGGGGGAGCCATCTGGGTGTGTCTGGGGCAGAGCGGAGGGGTTACCTGGGGTGAGAGCCGCAGGACTGGGATTCAGACCCAGGTCACGATCAGAGCCAAGGTCAGGGCCAGGGAGGTCAGTCAGCTGGCCCTGTGTGGAGCTCGCTGACGGTGCCAGACACCCTCACAGGGGCAGCCAGAGCCCCCTGCACCTGCAGATGGGAGGGGGCAGGGCACAGCCTCGCTGGGACCCCCAGGGCCACCAGAGTCCGAGGAGAGCGGACTCCTCAGGCCCCATACCCACAGGTGCAGGAGGGAGGGGTTGGGGTGAGGATGGGGGCAGGAATGGGGGTGGGGGCACACACGGCAAGGACGTACGGGTGGGCAGGTGAGGGGCCCAGCCGCTGTCCTGGTCGCCGGGGTCAGTGGGGAAGCCCTGACAGGCAGGTGCCCTGGGCCTCCCACCTCAAGGCAGGAGCACCTGTGTCTCCCTAAAATGCACTCACTGGGCTCAGTTCCTCCCAGGATCCTGCAGACGTAAAGGTGGTCCTCTGAGGTATAGCTCCTTTCTGCAGTACACAACCTGAGCAACCATATGGGGTGGCCCTGATGAGCTATGTGACCCTGGGCAAAGTATCTAGTCTCTCTGTGCCTATGTTTCTTCTGTAAAACAGGAGTAAAGAGGTTACCTCCCTCGGAGGGTTATCCTGAGGATCTGATGGCATGACGCAGGTGGCCTCTGGAACACATACTTAGTCACGGAATTGGTACCGTTTGCTGCTCCTGCTGTTACTCTGACACCCGGGAGCCCTGCCCACGGAGGACAGGGGCCCGGCCTGAGCTCACACAGCCGCAGAGCGCAGACCCGCATCGACTCAGACCTCCTGACCCCAGGGCTTTAGCGCTTCCTTCCCAAGGCTTCTCTGCAGGGGAAGGGGGAGTGGGGAGGAAAGACCCCGAGCAGGGCCCAGGAGGAGCTGGCACTTGAGCCGTCTGGATGGCAGCCACAGGAGAGTAAAATGAAGTGACAATCCACAAGCACGGTCTCTCTTTTTCCAATTCAGCTGCGTCTGCCAACAGCAAACATCATCACTCGAGGCCAGGGCGGGCGTGGGGGACCGCTGCTGTCGGGAACCTTTGTCACATGGGTGTGAATCTCTCACGGCTCCTGGCCGCTCTGGCAAAGCCATTCCTCTGACTTACGTCACGCCGGCTCCTGCCCTCGCCCCGGCGGCCACGGGACCCGCTCCGATTTGGTTTGGAGCCTCCCCCCACCCTCCACATCCCTGAATGTGTCCGGTCTGCTTGCCAGCCCGGGAACAGGAAGAGCGAACACAGCACGTCCCGGCCAGGACCCCACGCCCAGCACGCCGTGCGTCTCCGACCCAATGCTCCGCGTGAGGCCTGTGTCCCCAGGCAGCCGACCACGTGGAGACGGGGGCTCTGCAGGGGCAGAGACACATGGGACCTGGCGAAGGCGCTCCACATGGTCCATCCGCTTCCTTGGGCCTCCCTGCCCCTGCGGCCCCCACTAAGGGTCCCCGGCAGCTCCAGCCCTGCTCCCACCCTTGGCTGCGGCAGAAGGTCCAACCAGGGGCTGTGGTGGCTCCCAGATTTGGCAAGTTCTTCAGGACTTGGGGATGGGGCGCCCGGAGGGCAGGGGCGTGCAGAGGGCAGGGGCACACGGAGGGCAGGGGTGTGGCTCAAATCCAAGGGTGGGTAGCGCTGGCTGCGAAGGGGGGGTGAGGTGCACGTGATCTGACCCTGCTGAAGAGGGTCACAACAGGTGCCTACCCAGGGCCGCTGCGTCCAGACGCGGCTCCCGGTGCCGTCTGCGGGTCCACCCCTGCCCCCTTAAATCCACAAGAGCCCAGGGAGCGGAATGCTGTTTTCACCGCCCTCCATTTTACAGATGCAGAAACTGGGGGATGAGGGGTGAGCGCTTGGCCCCAAATCGCAGGGCTCCTGGGCTACAGGGCTGGGCTTGGTGTCGGGGCGGCCTGAGGCAGGGGGCTGGGAGGTGCGTTGGCGGGACCACCCGAGGTTGCCGTCTGGAAGGCATCAGCCCTGGTGCTCTGTCCTCGCCCAGGGAAGCTTAGGGGAAGGAAAGGGTGAAGAGGAGTCTGTGTGACAAGTGGCAAGGCTAGGCCTCCGACCCTGGAGGGCAGAACCCCACGGCTGCCGGTCACAGAGGCTTCAGGTGTGACCCGTCACCCGTGACCATGTGCAGTGTCCCCAAGGGCGGCTGCTCGGCACCTGGACGGGGCCATGGGGCCTCCAGGCTGGCAGAAGGATGCAGGAGCCCAGTGCACCCGAGTGGCCAGACGGTGGGGCCAGGCGGCGGGGGAGCGGCTGACCTCCGCACTGGGCCAGCCCCTCCCCTGTGGCAGGCGGAGCACACCTGGCAGCCAAGCCGCACCCTCCGGTCACGTGACCTCACCCCAGGGGGTGTGTCCTGGCCCAGCATCACACGCATGGTTGGCTGGATCTCCATTTGTCACCGCAGACCTCAGGCATATGGTAATGGTCCCGTAAAACATGCCCTGTTGGGTCTTAATGTCTATTTAATGACACCTGCTATGAAGGCTCCCATAACCCGGCTCCTAATGGGCAATGCGGGGATATGAGACCCGGGACGGCGGGCTTTCCAGGCAGCCTTTCTGGGGGCAGCCTCTCCGGGGAGGCTGAGCCGCTGCCAGTGGGGGTGGGGGGCGGGGCTTGGCCCCAGGAGGGGCTCAGAGGCGCTGCCTGAAGCCCCCTTTGTTCTGCCGGGGCCCCAAGGGAGGGTCACAGAGGTGGCTCCGGTCGGGAAGTGGGGAATACTGGACCCGATTCACGTCTCTCTTACCGACGCTGAATGTGGCCCCAAACACAGCGCGCCCTCTGCTCCCTGTTTGCAGGAGGGTGGGGGGTGCACATAGGGAGTCCCGGGGGAGGGGACACGTTCCATGCCCGCCCACCTGCCCCCTGCGCCTTCCCCTCCGACCGGACCTTCGCTCTCAGGTGGGGAGAGGCGGCCGGCCCCGCCCCGGCGCAGAGGCGACTTGCAAAAGTGAGCAGAGAGGCCCCCTGCCCTTGGCTCTCCGGACACAGATCCTCGCTCACTGGCTGGCTCGCCGTGACCTGGGTCAAGTACTGTGACACCCTGGGCTAGGCGCCGGGGTCTGGGTCTCCGCTCCTGGAGGCTACGTTGGCTGGCAGCCGATGCACTGTGGCTGGACGCGGCCCCGCATGACGTGAGGGGTCCCACCTGGGGCGTCCCAACCCCTGGAGCCTTCAGGTGACCCTGTGCACGGGCAGAGTGCATGGCAGCATCCCCGCGAGAGCTGCTCGCAGAGCCCTTCCAGAACCCCGACCCGCCAAACTCTGAGCAAAATACAGCAGTTGCTTTGGACCTCTGGGCTTGGGGGCAGTTTGTTCTGTCACAGCGAGTGGGAACACTTCCCCTGTGAACCCAGTTCAGTCCCAGTGTGGATGGAGTCACGTCAGAGACTCTGATGACTTCCTGGACATGGGAGCACCCATGGAGTTTGCTGGACGGCCAGGGAGCAGGGATTTCTGGGAAGGGGAGGGGTCCGCCTGGGGAAGGAGGATGCCAGGGAGGAGGGACATGGGGGGGCAGCTGGGGAGGGGGGCACACTCAGGGAGGGGGCACGGCATGCAGAAAGGCAAGAGGGTGTCATAGAGGCCCCTTGAGTTCCATCCAGATGCCAGGACGGGGAGCTGGGGGACGCCCTCTGCAGAGCATCTCCCTGGAAAATGAATTCAGCCCATTAGCAGGGGGTCCAAACTCCTGTCTGTTGAAGCCAATGAGAATGTATCACGGTGAAAATGCACACGTCACGTGATGTTTTCAAGGATTGAATTAGAAAGATTCAAACGCATTCTGTGCCCCTCCAGGCGTGCCGGAGCCTCTGTGGGGGGGCGGCTTTGGTGTCCAGGGCCCAGTGGACGGAAACCTTGAGGGGCCCCTGGGAGGCTCTCACCTGGGGGAAGGATGTGAGCAGACTCACCGGGGGAGGGTCTGTCCGGAAACTAGTGTGGGAGACGGAAGGTGGAGTGGGAGGATGGCCGGGACCAGAGGGGCCCGCGACTTGAGCCCACGGCACCCCCGCCGCCTTCCTCTCCAGGTGCACGATGCGCCGCCCAGTGTCCGATGTCCTGTGCGCCCCTCCCCGCGCTGTCCTGCTGTGTGGTCACAACGTCAGTGATGCTGGAGGCGTGCCCGGCTCTCGGCTTGTTTGCAGTTAGGAATACGTTCACCCGCATGGACCACAAGGTCCCCAGAGGGTGGCCGGGGCTGAGTGCATGGGGACAGCGCTGGAGCAGGTGCCCAGGAGGGCGTCTGGGCGTGTGTCTTCCTCGCCAAGGCCCAGGCGACTGGATGTCCCGGACGTGTGTTTCTGGAGAGAAGGCGAGCGAGCAGTGTCTCTCGTGAAACTGTCCTTTTATTCAGGAAGGAACGTGCTCCCCGAAATTTCCGTCTCCTCTCACGGATGGGAGCAGAGGTGCGTGGCTCCTGTGGCCTCGAGGGAGCCCGCGGAGGGAAGCCTTCTGTCTGGATGCACAGCCACCCCAACCAAATCGGGGTCGGCCTAGTGAAGAAGGGCACTGTGGGCACTGGGGGGCACCCTGCTGTGTGGGTGTGTGTAACTGTGGCAGCGCCGCGCTGTGTGGATGAGGGGCCGAGGGACCGGCAGGGCAGGGTGGGTCCTGTTTTCCTGAGGATGATGCAGCAGATGGAGGAGTTTGCGGTAAAACTGAGGCGGGAGGAGGGAGGGGCCGCGTGCGTGTTCCTGTTCTCTCTCCCTGTGTCCCCATCACCTGGAGCGATGACCGCATGTGTCATCGACGGTCGCGTCTGTGCCCGTCCCCCAGCTAGCCTCCCACTCCTCCGTCTCGGGAAAGAGGCCCCAGAGGCTCCTCACCCCGCCTTGCCGTCCTCTGGGCCGGGTCAGCCTCGACCCGCTGGGAGGGCCCAGCTCGGCGGCCCGCCTGCCCCCTGCCCGCCGTGCTCGGCGGAGCACACAGGACCTGACAAGGTCTGAGTTGTTTCAAGGAGTGTTTTTAACAAGTTGTAAATATATCTCCCCACGTCCCATCGCTGTACATAATTGATACAGCTGATGAAAAGCAATCGTGACCCCGTGAATCATTTCTGTCTGTCTATGAGGACGTTTCATTCCCCATCTTCCAGGAGGAGGCACAAAACACACTTGAAAGGAAAACGTACTTGATACTGACATATGGTAAGACCGCACCGCGTTCCGCTTCCTCGCTGGCTCCTGTGGTATGTGAGAAAGAAAGAAAACGCGTAATTACTGTAGTTTTTTTTCAATACCCGCAGATAATTTCTTTTAAGTATAAACAAGGGCATTTGCAGAAACGACGATCTTACCTCCACTTGGTTTGCCTTAGGATAAGAAGTACGGCCATGCGTGGGATGTAATTATTTGCTTACGGGCCTGCCTGTCTCACTTAAAGAACCGGAATGAGTCTCGCGCTGATTTATAGCCACCCCGCACTTGTCCCCCATCATTCCTGCCAACATTGAGCACAAGTCTCTGTGTTTAGTGTATGAACTTAAATAAACCTTCTGGAAGAAAGAGTGAATAACCCCGAAGGGGAAGTCTTTCTTGTTTCCAGTGATCGTCTCTGTGACGGTCGGGCTTATGGAGTGAGTGGGGAAGGCTTGAATGAGCAGGGTTGTGTCAGTCAGCTAATGCAGCCATGCTGTGTAACAAAGTGCCCCAAAACCCAGTGGCTTAAAGCAGAATGCATTTCTTCAAACCATGGATGTGCGGGTGGATGGCAGTATGGCTAATCTAAGTTAATGTAACGCAGGATACAGGTTGGTGGGGCAGACTCGGGTCTCTTTCTCATGTTTCTCCTGGGGCCCTGTCTGAAGTGGTGGCCACTACCTGGCGCCTAATCTTCTCATGGATCATGAGTCACAAAAACACCAACCTTAATTGCACCAGGATATTGCAAGCGTCTGGTCGCATCTCATTGGCCCAAAAGAGCCACAGGGTTCACCCGGAAGTCAGGGGGGTGGGGAAGGCTGTGGGAAAGGGTTCAGTAAAATGTGTCACAAAGCAGTGAACCTTGGAACCCAAGATTCAGGCTGTCCCACAGGAAGCCATGGGCTAGAGAGTGGGGAGCAGATAAACAGACGAGAAGCAGAGGGAATAGAGCGAGGTGGGGAGCGGGGGAGGGGGGCGAGTGTGACACAGGCAGGCCTCCGACGAGGCTTTAGTCCCTGGAGAGGTGAGAGCCGCGGTGGACGCTGGGCGTCCCAGGGAGGCCGGCCCAACACACGCCCCT
Source organism: Suricata suricatta (assembly GCF_006229205.1). NCBI lineage: Eukaryota > Metazoa > Chordata > Mammalia > Carnivora > Herpestidae > Suricata > Suricata suricatta. The sequence continues at coordinate 766,977 of NC_043716.1, forward strand.
TCTGGAAAAGCAAAGCCCGTCGTTTTCCCACATTGGCCGTCTCTGATGGGCAGAGACCCCACGGCGGGGTGGGGGTCCGCGCGGTGGCCGTCCGGGACGCCTGCAGGCTCCGTGCCTCCTGGGCTGCACCCCGGGCCTCCCGCGGCCGACGACATCCCCGCGCCTGACCGGCAGGTGCTCGCCAGGCTCCCCTGGCGTGTAGCGCCCCCGCCTCTCCTTCCTGGGGGTCCCCTTCCCAGATCCCGCTTTGCGGCTCCCGTTTGCATTTGCGTCCGTCTCCCCGGCGTTTCTTCTCCATGTCGTGTCCCAGCTGGCGGGGACGTGGAGAGGAGCCGTCGGCAGTAAAGGGCCCACCGCGTTCAGCCTCGGAGCGGCTGCCGCTTGCTCACGTCCGCTTCCTCTGTGACAGGGGGTCGGGTCTGTGACCCGCGGCCGCGCCCCCTCCCCGCCCCGGCTCCTGAATGCAGACGTCATGTGCACCCTTCTGAGCTCCTGGGGGGCAGGCTGGCAGCTGAGTCTGAAGGACAGGATCCTGGGGGCGCGCTGCGGGGGGAGGGCCCAGCCTTGACCTTCGGACCTGAAGACCTGCTTCCTTGACAGACTTCCGCTGCCTTGGGGCCCAACCCTCTGTTCACGCTCCACTGAAATGGTCTCCGTGGTAGTCTGAGCACGTCCTCCCCCTCCCCACTCCCCCTGCACAGTTCAGCACAAAGGCGACCTCCTCCATGAAGTCCTTGTGGATTCTTCTGCTGCCGGAAACCACCGCGTGGCTGCCACGCCGCAGCCCCGCCTCTTCCGGAACAGTGTCTCCCGTTTCTTCTGTGTGCGCTTGCGAGCTTCCCACCCGAAGGCGGTTCCTCGGCGGCCGCGGGGCTTCACCCCCAAGTTCTGCTTTTCCCTGGTGCTTCGCCAGTGATTCGAATCGAGTAGGACCTCGACAGGTAGTCCTGCAGTAATCACGTTGTGGGGGGAGTGGCGATCAGAGAAGAAATCCGGTGCGTTCTTAAAAGCTCCATCTGAAGCTTGTGGCTTTGGAAGAGAGGAGAGTAAAATCGGTTTTTATTGAATCTGTCTGCTCTTTGCAGAGTTATTCTGCGGTCTCTTTCATCGGGCCAATTACATTTATGAAGATGAATTATGACAGGCGAGGATGCGCTTGCACGGGGTACTGTGTGCTAAGTACGTAATTAGCGCCGCGTCTGGGAGGGGAGTTCGTTGGATGTTTCCATCAGGAAAAAAAAATTACGATCCATAAAAAACAATGAGCAATGATAATTTCATTTTTATTGGTCACTTTAAAACCTTCGCTGATAATTTCCCCCATGCCTAGTAGGCATATGTTTGCCTCCTTCGAAATATATCTATAAACTTGTTGCAAGAAAACAATCTTACATAATCGCCCAACCTCCTTCCCCTGTGAAACCCCGTGGGGTTCGTGCAGGGCGTCCACGCGGGCGTGCAAGGCAGCGGGTCAGCGGGGCCCTTCCCACAAGACTGACCATTGCACCTGACCCCGAGGGGACTGATTCTCTGTCCAGCATTTGAATTAAAACAGGATGAGCCCTTGTGACGGATCTGGTTTCCCGCCCTTTCCATCGATAATCCCGAGGGGGCCTGAGGTCCTTCCGGGGGGCGAGGACCCCCAGGCCAGCCCGAAGGGAGACGCCAGTGAGTGAAAATAAATGGTCCCCGTACGAGTGGCGCTGGGCGGGCGGGCAGGTCCGCCGGAGGGGGCACTTCCACATCCCACTCTGTCATCCCCGCAGAGACCGCACATCGCCCCCCACACTGACTCCCAGCTTTCGTGACTAGAAAACCAGAGGCCTCTGGAGGGTCACAGCCTCCAGACCCTCCCCGTTCAGGAAGGAAATCACTTCCCAGTGTTTCCAGGACCGCCGTAGGAACCCTCCTGAAATACGCTGTCAACCTTCCCCAGTGGAAATTAAATTCTCCGTGCACAGTGTTTTCCTTTCTTCTCACTCCTTTGGCCATTCCACCCGGTTCTCTGGCGCCCCTCTGGCTTCTGGGCCCCCAGGCGCACCCTCCTGCCACGTGCAGGGCCGGAAGCCAGCACAGATGGGATGGAAGACAGCCGGGGGGCGGGGGGGGGAGGGGGGACACCCACTCGCCAGCCCGCAGATGACCTTCTCTCCAGAGACAAGATCCACCTTCTGCTGGTGCCGTGAAGCCTGACGAACCTTCCGAATGTGAGTGCATATGAGGCTGTGCGTGCGTGCGTGTGTGAGCGTGTGTGTGCATGAGCACGTGTGAGCGTGTGTGTACGTGTGCGTGTGTGTGAGCCTGTGTGCTTGTATGTGAGCATATGTCTGCATGTAATTACATGTGGGCATATGCGTGCACGTGAGCATCTGTGAGCCTGTGCATTTGTTTGCCTTTGAGTGCATGTGAATATGTGCGTGCACATGGGTGTATGCGTGTGAGCATATTTGTGCATGTATGTGTGTGCATAAGTGTGTGGGGCCATATCCGTGTGAGTGTGAGCCCATACATGTATTTTTATGTCTGGATGTGAGTGCGTGTGAGCATGTATGTACATGTGCGCGTGCATGAGTGAGCATGTGTGTGCGTGCATGTGTGTGAACATGTGCGTGCATGTGAGTATGCGTGTGAGCATGTTGGGGCACATGTGTGTGCATACCTGTGTTCACATGAGTGTGCGTGTGTGACCGAATGTCTGTGTCCCCATGTCTCCGGAAGTCCCCACAGTAAGAGGACAGGGGACGCCCCGGGTCTCCCCCCAGCAGAGCGTCAGGCAAGGTGCGGTGGCAGGCAGTGGACAGGCGCGTGGCTGTTCCTGGCTGTGCCCCAGGTGCACGCGGCCGCTCTCCAAGCAGGCGTATCTACCGCGTGCTCGCTGGCACCCGAGGTTCGTCTGGGACGGGTCACCCCTCCCATGTTCCTGTAGTGGCCGCAGCTCCGCCAGCGCCTGGCGTCCTCTCCGGGGCGGCTCTCCATCTGCCCTGCCTCGTTTCCCGCAGCCGCCTGGCTTCCCGTGGCTCCGTGCACATCTCCCGCCTGCACTGCCCCCTGATACACGTGGCCGTGGGCGGGTGGCCGTGGCGACCCAGTGCTTCTCCCAGAGGTCTCCCTGTGGGGCTGTGGCCCCGCTGGCCTGGGCTCTCCTCTAAGTGTCTGTCTTCCCAGGGCCATCACTGTCCCGGGCCCAGGACAGGATACCCTTGTCTATGTCCCTCGGGAGAGACTTGGCCTGAGCTCACTGTGGCTTCCCTGCAGGTGTATTGGTGGGATTTTCCCAAGTGGGAGGGAGGCCAGCCAGGGGAGGAAGTGCTGACCCTCACCATGACTTCTGGGTAGTCAACAAGCCGACACTGTTCTTTGTGTGATGTCCCCCTCATTACTCATTTAGTCATTAATGTGTTTGAATATTCAGTCAGCAAACATTTAATGAGCACCTAATAAAGCCAGTGGGTCAGGGCTGTTAGCTCAGGAACCAAGTTCAAATCCCAGCCTACCATCCCACTCACTGTCTCGGAGCCCCATTTGCCTATCTGTTAAATGGGCATGAACATAGTATGGGCCTCAGGAGACGGATCTGAGGACCCTGATGGCACCGCATCCTGAAGCCCCGTAGCCATCAGCTGCCATCACTGGCAGCAGTGTTGTCACTGTCGCAGCAGGTGTCGGGCGCCCCCCCGCGGAGACTCTCGGTCCGGCAAAGGCAGGTAGGAGGGGTACCCATGACGGGGAGCACCCTGTGATGCATCAGATGGGGGAGGCACCCACCGTCTCTGCCTGGGGGCCAGAGGAGGCTGACGGAGGAGGCGGAGAGCTGGGCCTTGAAGGATGTTTAAATGGTAATAGTCAGGGAGGGGAGGAGGGTCATCCCAGGGAGATGGAGGGTATGAAAGGCCAGCCGTGTAGAATGGCCGAGCAGATTGAGGATGGCGGCCATGAAGTGGCCAGATGACAGAAAGCCTTGAATGCCAAGCCAGGTGGGACATCTGGGTTTTATTCTTTTGGCCACGGGGAGGGATTCCAGCATCTTAAACAAAGGAGCAGCAGGATCTGATCATTGCCAAGGGTACAACTTGCCACTGTAACGGTAACTACGTTTACCCAAGACTAAGAAACTTGACAGCAATAAGCGGCCAGATTTCAGCGCTCTGCCTGTGTGAGTCCGCGTCCTGCCGCAGGAAGCAGGGCCAGGAAGGGTGACGTCATGGGAGCTCAGCCGCCTCATGTCCAGAGCAGGCAGCCAACTTGTGCTCGCCGGGGACCGCGAGGCCGGGGAGGTGGCACAGGTGGCATCAGGCTCCCACTGGGCTTCCTCCAGTTCCCACAGCCTCAGTGGCACCTGGAGACCTGGAGGAATCCCAGGTGAGAAACGGAGGCCGTGGAGAAGGAAACCAGGCATGCTGGGGCCCGGCGGACCCGATTCAGCCTCCTGCCACTTAACTTGCTCTGTGACCAGTTCCCTCACTTTCCCCGCTGTCACCAGGTTGTGGGGAGGGCTCAGGACAGGGATCCTTCCAGGCACCCTGCAGGGCTGCAGAGCTGCTCTCAAGGGGCAGCTGGGGGCAGGACCTCAGGGACATGAGCACAGGCTCGCCCACCGCCTCCCCCACCCCTGCCTGCCGTACCCATGCCAGCCACACCTGTGCCTGCCGCGCCCCTGCCCACTGCACTCCTGCCTCCTGCACCCGTGCCCGCCACACCCCTGCCTGCTGGACCCCTGCTGCCTGGACCCCTGCCTCTCCCACCCCTGCCCTGTACATCACTGCTGCCCATGCCCCTGCCACCCGCACCCCTGCTGCCTATACCCCTGCCTGCTGCAGCCCTGCTGCCTGCACGACTTCCTGCCACACCCCTGCCCCCTCACCCCTGCCTGCCAGCAGGCTCTGCCCTGGGTAAGTGGGCTGGATGGGGCGACCCGCCCTGGAGGGGTTGGCAGCACAGAGAACCAAAGCGCATCGTGCTGTGTTCTCCACTGTCTCTCCCTAGAGGGTAAAACACGCATCCTACATCTTTTTTTCCAGGACCTTTGAAGTTTTCGCTCTAAGTGGTAAAACACATCAATGAATTTCCCCATGAATATTTATTGAAATGGCACTTTTAATACAAAGCCGTTTTACGGAAACTCCCAGGAAATGCATTTTGTGCAGCCATTGGTCTTAAAATATTTACTGCGAGTGTGCTCCTCTTGGAAACGCTGCGCACTCTTCATTGTTCTGCATGGAATCGCAGGGGTTTGGCCTATGTGGGCCCAACAAGTGCGCGGGCTGGCGGGCTGGCGCCGCCTTGGCTTCCGGCCTCCTCTCCTCCTGGCCCCTGGTTTGTTGGTGTTGCCACCGCTCGGCAGGTCTCTGGGCTTCCTGCGCGGCTGGGGGGGGTGGGAAGGACACGCCTGTGGCAGGTGAGCGCCGAGGGGAGGCACTAGAGTCATGGACGCCTGAGCAAGAAAGGGCTGGGGTCACCTTGCCCGACGCCCTCGCTCACCCATGAAGATGCCCATCGGACCGGAGCCCCTCCTCTGCCCCGCACGCCCGATCAGCAAACCCACAAGGACGAGAATCAGGCGTGTCGTGCCTTCTGGTGGGGGTGGGAACCGCTGCGAGGGGAGGCCACCCCGGATCCGTGTTACCCCCTGGGCCAGCATGCCCCTTTGGGGGACCGTTCCTACAGACCTGAACGTGCTCATGCGTGGATGTCGGTGCAGGGCCATGCTCCCTGCGACAGCTGGTGTGGGCCAGCCTGCAGTGTCCACACCTGCCCGGGGCCTCGAAGGAAGGGCCCTGACGGCTCCGGCCGCCCCTGCAGCGCCCCTCCCCCGCAAAGCATGTGTGTTTATTTGCATAAACAAGTGTTTTACAAACAAACAAAATAGACATTTTAAACAGCTGAGACAAAACACCTAGTATCTGTCCCTTGCGTCGTGCGTCCCCGCTGAACCGAGGTAAGCTGCGTTTCTCAGGCCCATCATTTGGTGGAGACACGAGAAACGCCTGGGCCTTGTGTGATCGCGTTGCTGCAAAAACTTCGGACGGCCTTCAGAACCCTCCTGCCTCCGTCTGCGGACTGTGGATAACGTTTTATGGGCACAGCCGTGGGTCCGGACACGCACACACCGCCTTCGCACATTTATCCGGGTGCACGGATCGGCGTGGGTGGGGTGCTCCTCTGCTGTCCCCCAGAACCACAGTGGGGGCTGGAGGGGCAAACGGGAAAAGGACAGGGCCGGGCGGAGTAAGGATTAAAGGTAACGCAGACACGCGGCACAGGCTCGCCAGGGGGGACAGTGCACGGCGTGCGTGCCGTCTGCGCACGACGAGGGGGCCTGAGAGGACAGGGAGTCGGGGCGAGAGCAGGCTTCGTCTGGGGTGTCTGTTGTCCCCGTGACACCGGGACTCGGAGTGTCCATGGTCCCCGTAACACTGGGACTCGGGGTGTCGCTTGTCCCCGTGACACGGGACTTGGGGTGTCCATTGTCACCGTAACGCCTGGACTCGGAGTGTCCATTGTCCCCGTGACGCCAGGACTCAAGGTGTCCGTTGTCCCCGTGACACGGGACTCGGGGTGTCCGTTGTCCCTTTGACGCCTGGACTCGGGGTGTCCATTGTCCCTGTGACATGGGATTCGGGGTGTCCGTTGTCCCTGTGACGCCTGGACTTGGAATGTCCATTGTCCCCGTGATGCGGGACTCAGGGTGTCTGTTGTCACTGTGACTCCTGGACTCGGAGTGTCCGTTGTCCCCATGACCCCGGGACTCGGTGTCCGTTGTCACCATGATGCGGGACTCAGGGTATCTGTTGTCACTGTGACGCATGGACTCAGAGTGTCCGTTGTCCCTGTGACACCGGGACTCGGGGTGTCCATGTCGCCATGACGCCAGGACTCAGGGTGTCCGTTGTCACCGTGACGTGGGACTCGGGGTGTCCATTGTCACCGTGACGGCAGGACTCGGGGTGTCCATTGTCCCCGTGATGTGGGACTTGGGGTGTCCGTTATTGCCGGGATGCGGAACTCGGGGTGTCTGTTGTCCCCGTGACGCCTGGACTCGAGGTGTCCGTTGTCACCATGACGGCAGGACTCGGGGTGTCTGTTGTCCCCGTGATGTGGAACTCGGGGTACCTGTTGTTGCCAGGATGTGGGACTCGGGGTGTCCATTGTCGCCATGACTCCGGGACTCGGGGTGTCCATTGTCTCCGTGACGCCAGGACTCGGGGTGTCTGTTGTTACCGTGATGCGGGACTCGGAGTTTCCGTTGTCGCCGTGACGCCGGACTCAGGGTGTCTGTTGTCACCAGGACGCCGGGACTCTAGGTGTCTGTTGTCACCTGGACGGTGGGACTTGGGGTATCCGTTGTCACCGGGATGCCGGGACTTGGGGTGTCAGTTGTCATGACGCGGGACTCGGGGTGTCCATTGTCGCCATGACTCCGGGACTCGGGGTCTCCATTGTCACCGTGACTCCGGGACTCGGGGTTCCTGTTGTCGCTGTGACGCTGGGACTCGGGGTGTCTGTTGTCACTGTGGCACTAGGACTCACAGCGTGAGGTGCTTCCTTCCAGGCTCTCATTTCCACGTGGGGCCATTCCTGGTCCCCCGGCAGGGACACCCCACGACCACGTGCCTTCCCCTCACACACCAAGCAGACGGGCCAGGTGTTTTGGGCCCGAGTCCTAGTGCTGGAAAGAGAGTCCGTCTGCCCTGGGTCAGGTCGGGGGGTATGACCACAGGGTCAGAGCAGGAGTGGGCTTTGCCGCCCCGTCCTGCACGGACACCAGAGCCCGAGCCCCCAGGTCCCAGGTCTGGTGGCCTGTCCACTCATCTGGGTCCCTTCGTTCCCCAGGTCCGAGGGCCAGTGACACGAGGCAGGACGGCTCCGTGGTCTGGGGCTCAGACGGGGTTCCTGTGGGAACAGAGGGGCTCATGGCAGCACGTCGTTCTCGGTGCCCCCCTGCCCCCCCACCCCCCCACAGAGCAGCTCCGTGGGTCTGGGCTTGCCAGCCTTATGCGTGTCACACGTCCCCTCCCGGGCCCTGAGTGGTTAATGGCTCAGCCTGAGGATGGGACAGAGACAGAGACAGAGACATGGAGTGGTCCCAACAGGGCGTCCTGAGGGCCTGAGCCTTGTCCCATCCTGAGGGGCAGGGGACTGAGCCTGACTCTGTGGGTCGTGGGCGGTCCCCCTGTCCTTGGCTGCTGGGCCATCTGAGACAAAACTTGAACCGTAATCCTGTCATTCTTCACCGTCTGGAAATGTGTCATAGTAAATAAATGCCAACAAGGTGGGGACAGTGCATGGGTGGTTTCCCCAGAGGTCACGCTGCCCCATCCAGGTCAGGTGGGCACCGTCCCCAGCAGCGGGGGAGGGGCGGGAGCCGGGCCAGTGCAGCTGAGTGAGTGTCCGGACGAAAGTGAAGAGTCACTCAGTGTTCTGTGTTTGAGCATCTCAGTAGACTCTGTGTCATCCAGGGGCGCATCGTGGTAGAAGGGTGACATTTAAGGTCTCTCATGGAGAGCCAAGCCCGCAATTATGTGATGGAGGTTCACGTGGCCTCAGAAGAGGGGAGCATGGGTGACGGGGACAGCGGTCACGCTAAGAACTGTCATGTGGGTGAGCCCCAGGACTGGGCATCCGGCGGGACATCGGGGCAGAGTTTTCGCCCTCCTGGGCCCCCTTCCCGGCTGAATGGGACGGAGACAGTTGTGTGCATCTGCAGTTGGAAGGTGGGGCTGCAGGGGGCGGTGCTGCAGGAAGGGGGCCTGGTGAGCAGGGCTGGGGGGAGGGGGCTTCCGAGTTCCAAAAGGGGTGCCTTCTAGCCGGTGTGCCCCTGCACGGCCCCTCCTCTGGGCGCTTCTAGCAAATGCAGCAGAGTGATGGGACCCGCGAGGCTGGGCCACAAGACTGGTGTCCGCGCTGCTCACCCCTGTGCTGTCCCCCCTCCTCTCCCTGACGGAGTGAGCGAGCCACGCAGGGAGGGCCTTACCGGGAGGCCTCCGTCCTACCTCCCGCGGGGACCCTCGGTGAGCCACCTCAGGCGTCCGCGGGCCCCTGGACCCTGCTCAGTGGTGCCTGGACTCCTGAGCCACAGAAGCTGAGTCCCCGAACGTTGGCTTCACGCCGTGGTTTTACGTGACTGGTTTGGGGTGACTTGTTGTATGGCAACGAGTCACTAACAGTGAGGTTCAGGCCCTGGGCGCTGCTGGGGTGGGGGCTCTGGCCGCCCAGGAGGCAGACGCCCTGCCCATCCCTCCATGCCCTCCCCCCAACAGGGGGCCTGGGAGAGACGCCGATGCTCCCACCCTGGGCCGGCATATATATGTATGTATGTATGTGTGTATGTATGTGTGTGCGTGTGTGCGCGCATGCGTGTGCGGGGGGGGGGCTGTGTGCCCTCTCCTTGCTTCCCAGCCAAACACCTTAACCTCCTCTGCTGCCCTCGGGAGGAGGGGTGTCTCCATGTCACACCTCAGGGCCCACGACAGAAAGGAGGTTCCCATTTAGAGCCGGTGTCACTTCAGGTGCCGAGTGGCTGAACCAGGGGCGAAGGTGGGGGGATGCCGTTAGGCCAACGTCCTGACACCCCCCGACGGGGCTTCACACAAAATCCCTGCTGCCGGGTCTCCTGTGGACACAGGAATCGGGGGTTGATAGGTGGGAGGGGGTTGCAGCCAGGGACTCGCGTCTCAGGCTGGAACGGGGCTCCGGAGGGCGTGGGGCTCCGGAGGGGGTGGGGCGGCCGTGGAAATTCAGCCATGGCCCCCAGGCCACAAAGAGGAGAGTGTGGCAGCGTTTCCCGGGAAGCAGCTGTGTTCCCGGAAAACAACAGCCAGATGGCCCAGGAGCGTCCTGCGTCCCTGCCTCCTTCCCCGGATGCTTGCTCCGCCTCCCGCACGCGGTCCCGCGCCAGGAGCCGCGGCCGGAAAGGTAACACGGAACACCGCCGTCCCTGTCCTCGCTGGCTGAAAGGCCAGCGAAGTGAGCATGTACATCTAGCATTTTCAGCGAAAACAGTGATTGTTTATCAAATTTAAAACATGAAGAGTGGAAGAAATACACAAAATTCATCCTGACGGTGTCCTGTGTTTTACCCTGGCTCTATCCATTGTTGGGAGGACCGGGCGGCGACCAGCCTCTCAAGCGAAGGTCTGGCTGTGAGGGGATCACTGTCCAGGCCAGCGTCCGGAGCAGGGCACGGGTGGTCCTTTGTCACCAGGTTGTGTGGACGACATCGGCAGAATTTTAGAAGGCCCAAGCCGGTGAGGTCTCCGACAGTTCTTCCAAACTTCTCAGGGTTGTTCTTTTTTTTAATCTTTATTTATTTTTGAGAGAGAGAGGAGGGGAGAGGGTGCACAAGTAGGGGAGGAACAGAGAGAGAGGGAGACACAGAATCCGAAGCAGGCTCCAGGCTCCGAGGCACAGGGCCCGACTCAGGGCTCAAACTCACGAACTATGAGATCATGACCTGAGCTCAAGTCAGATGCTGAGCCACCCAGGTGCCCCAGGATTTTGTTTCTTTAATGAAGAACTTGAGATTCAGAGAGGAGAAGACATTCATCCAGGGTCACACAGCACTTGCTTGGGGTGCTCCTGGGTCACCTGCTCTGATTTTCCCCGTCAGGGATCTGCATCCCACGGTGGTTGGTGAAGCAAGCACGTGCTGAGCTCTCTGGTCCGTGAATCAGACACCGTGACGTGTTTGTGCTGGAGCCCAGGGAGGGCAAGGAGCAGGCAGAAACAGAACCCACCCCGAGAGGCAGCAAACAGACGGGGAAACGAGGCAGGAAGAGCCCTGGCCAGAGCCGGGTTCGTGCCTCAGAAAGGCAGGCATGTCCCCGTGGGAGGAGGGGGGGCTGGAGGTGACCTGGGGTGATTCCCAGGGTCGTCAGCTGCGGTCCCAAATCCAGGACCGCCAGGGTGGTTGACTGTGCGCCTCCCCCTGTCCTGAACAAACACACAGCCATCAAGGATTGATGGAGACCAGGAGCTTTCGTGGAAGAGATGGCAAGGTGGACGCGGAGAAGCCCCCCCCTCCCCCCGCCCCGAGGAAACAGAGCTCAGAGTATGTGTGACGTCCTCAAGTCAGTGTCTGCGGAGCCGTTCTGATTGTGATAGAAATCACTTCGAAGTCCCAGGAGTTAAAACCCCATGTAACTTTGGAAATCAACAGGCAGGTTGAAGGGACGTGTTTGCAATGAAGAGCAAACGGCACTTGCTGACGATCTAAGTGTGGAACGGCTGTGGGGTTGAGAGATGGCCCCCGCGGGCTGGCATATGGTCCCAGCTTCGGCGAGCGACCATTCCAGAAAGGACCAGGGGGCAGAGGGAGGTGGGGGGAACACTGAAGCCTGGGTAGTGGAAGACCCACTATGCGCTGCACAGGACCGATTAAACAGGAGCCTGCAGGTGGCCAATGTGGACTGGGGACACAGCCCTGACGGGGGCAGATGCCCCCAAACGCCCACCACTCTGCAGCTGGTAGGGAGCAATGGGCCCCACGGAAGCCCCCCCCCCCCCCCCCCCCCGAGGAAACAGAGCTAACATGGCCCCCACGGAAGGCACAGGCTTCTGGACTCTTTCCACATTGGTGCTGGGCAGACAGACCCTGAGGGGGTGCCCGGGGGCCAGGTCCCCAGGCATTCACGCCTTCTCGGGACCTCTGCCCCTGGGCGACGGCAGGGCTATGGAGTGATCCTGTGCAGTAGGATGTGACGTAGGTCACAGATGGCATTCTCATGATGTTGTGACACAGGTGGGACCCCTCCCACCAGCCACAGAGAAGCCAATGGCCACATCCTGACTCTCCTAGGAGAGGCCCACGTTGTCAGGACCGGAGGGACCCGGGGCCTCGGTCCTGTGGCCACAAGCACACAGTTCTGCAACAGTCTGGGTGAGACGGCACGCAGACACAGCCTCAGTCCAGCTCTGATGGGGGTGCAGCCTGCGGAGGCCCGGAGGCAGGGGCCTGGAAGTGGAGGCCGGGCAGAGCCCCACCAGGTCGCCGGACCCCAGGGAGCTGCAGGACGATGCCTGTGGGTCGCCTGGAGCTGCCAGGTTCGCAGCAATTTGTCACGCAGCCATGGAAAACCAGTGCGAGTGACTGGTGAGGTGTGGCATCAGCCTCAGGCAGGTCCCAGGGTGCAGGCTGGACGGCAGGGGCTGGGCAGGGAGGGAGGCAGCCCCGATGAGCTCCCTGCGGCTTCCCCACTGTGTGCCTTGGCTGGGCCGGGGCTCTGGCTGCGGGGGCGGGGCGGCAGGGCGGGGGACCAGAGGCCAGAGCCCAGGTGAGCGGGCCGGTCCTGCGGTCAGGAGGGCCGGCACGTGAGGGCGCTGGGGCGCACCCTGTGTGCGTACGTGTCTGCGAACGCAGCCGAGGCTTGTCCACGGTGCCCTGTGCGGGCAGGACCCTTCTGCTGCCCGGGGCGTCCGTGACCGAGGGGGAAGACCCCGGGCGCGGCCCGGCCCAGCCCCTCCCTGCCCCGCCTGGGCAGGTCATCCTGGGCTGGTCAGGTGCCAGCGAACAGCCCTCCCCGCCGCCGCCAGGCGGCCGTCCGAGTGCGTGTGGGCGCTGGCTTTTCTCTTCCAGCCGGAAGCCGCCGAGCTGTCACTGCACACTTACTGTCCCCAGCAGCATCTCCCAGTCATGGGTATGCCACACGGTGGGGGGGGGGGGGGCAGTGAAGCGGTTTCCGGGAATGAGCCTGCACTCCCTCAGTGACCTCGGAGGAGACCCGACCTCCCCGAGTCCCTTTGCTGCCCGAGATGGGGGGTTTGCGCTGGGGGCAGCTCCACCCGGCAGCGGAAATTCTTCTCCGAAGTGGAAAGAACGTGCCCTCCGCCCACCCTGCCAGGCACGTGTGGGATGCCGCCAGGCCAGCGGTCCGTCCCTGCCGGCCTCTGAACCCGGGACCGACGTCTCCAGGACTGAGGGCTCCTTGGGAGGGGAGTGTGTGCGGCGCCAGCCGGGATCCTGTGCGTCTCTGATGTCCAGATTCTGCGTTTCATGTCCGCAGTCTTGGGGGGTCTGCTCACACGTCCATGACAGGGACCCAGATTTCTGCTGTGGGTTTGCACAGGAGGAACCCCCCAGACGTGCCCCAGAAGGGAGCACTGGGGACAAAGACTGGTGATCCCGGCATCCTGGGCACACATCGTGCTCCTGTTGGCGAGGGAAGGGCAGTCAGAGGGGGCTTTACGGCGGCCTCATGCCCCCCCCTCATGCTGGTCTGAGGCTGGTCTTCACCCACATCAGCCGCAGAGACGTGGTGACACCCAGCGACGCCCACCCGTAACAGAAATCCAGCTTGGCCCGACGTAAACAAGAAGGGGATTTATTGACTCATGTAACAAAACCATCCACACAGAGCGCAACTCCTGGCAAAGCTCGATCCTACCTCCTTCATGACGTCACCGAGGACCTGGCTTCCCTGTACCCCACATGTCCCCTCCAGGCCCAGCGCCAGCCACCAGCCCTCACGCCATCAGCGGTCACTGCACGAGAGTCCCAGAGTCCAGGCCTCGCGCCGGCCGCGCCGTGTCCAGGAGCCAGCCAGCAGCGGAGGTGGAAGGAGGTGCGAACCCCGTCTGGGCCGCAAGCTCCACCCCGAAACCCCTGGTGGAGGCAGGAGCTACTGGTAAAGCACGCGGGGGCGCAGCCACCACCCCCCCCCCCCCCCCCCCCCCCCGCCGCGCCCCTTCGCTTTCCACACCAGCCCGCCCGGGGCTGAGGGGGATCTGTGCGCGTCCGGCATCCAGATGCCGATTTCTCCCTGGACCCCAGCGAACTGCGCTGTAGGCCTCCCGTCCCACCTCACCGGCTTCCGGCTGGAAGAGAACACGCCTGTGCCCAAGGGCTGTGGCGGCCACCAGGCCACCCCCAGCACTGCCCGCCCCCCGGGACCCCAGGAGCCAGGCGGCTCCTGCCACTCTTCAGGGGGAAAGTGC
>NC_043716.1:781005-782891 GCF_006229205.1 Suricata suricatta
CCGGCAGCCCCACCCCGCCGCGCTCGCGCAGCGCGCGGTCCACCGTCCGGATGTAGCCGTCGATGAGCGCCCGCATCTCGGGGGTGAAGGGCTCGGGGCCCGGGGCGCGCCGGCCGCGCCGCCGGAAGCTGCCCTCCTTGTTGCTCTCCACGCACAGCAGGCGCTCCTCGCTCACGGACACGTTGAGGAACGCCACCATGGCGCGCAGCGTGGGCACCAGGCTGCGCCGCAGCTCCTCGTAGTGCACCACCAGCAGCCGCTTGCCGAAGCGCAGCCAGTCCAGCGCGTGCGACGACCACCAGGCCGCGTAGCTGTTGACGAAGTCCGGCCACTCTGGCGGGAGAGAAGGCGGCGTCGGGCGCGCGCACGGGGCCCGCACGGAGCTAGGGACCGCGGTCCCTGCCAGGTGCCTGCCGTGACCCCGCCCCCCGCGGCAGGAGGCACAGCGAAGCCACCAGAGGGGCTGCCTGCGACTTCTCTTCCGGCAGGTTCAAGAAAGGTGGGCTTTTCGCCTCGTTCTGATCTGCTTTGGAGGGACACGGGCAGAGGGCAAGGGTTGTCTGGTGCCACCAGCCCACCTCGGGTGCCACGAGGTCTTCACAACAGCCCAGACAGGGCCACCACGGTGTCTCAGGCCAGGGGGCTGAGCCGAGGAGGCACCAGAGCTCTGCCTGCCGCATCCGGGGGGTTGGCCAGGGACGGCTGGAGGCCAGGGTGCAGACCTCGGGGACAGAAGCACAGACCTGCCTGCCCTGAAGCCCTGCCCACACCTTCCCCTCTGACCACTCAGCTCCCTACCCTCACTGCCCCGACCTGTGTCTCTCAATCCATGGCCTCCGGGCGGGACCGTGGCGCCCGGAGGGGCGGAGACCCAGCCCCGCCCCCCCGCAGACCTGCGGACTGAGGCCGCTGGGCACACCCACCCCTCCCAGCTACCTTTGCTCTCCCAGTTGTGGTCGGCCGCGTGGCCCAGGTGGCCGGCACACTTGCGGTTGAACTCGGCCACCAGGGACCTGTACGGGTTCCGGATCAGCAGGATGGCCGAGTCGAACATCTCGATTTCCCTGCGGCCACTCTCATGGGTCTTCACGCAGATGGTGCGCCGGCTCCGCCAGTGGTCCTTCTCACCCTTGAACCCTAGGGGACGGGGAGACCGCTGAGCAACACGTCTGGAGCAGCGGGAAGAGCTGCAGACCTTCCCAGAAGACCCCAGAAGCCAGGAGGCTGACCTGAGTCACCGCTCAGGTCACCACCACAGCTGCAGGCGTGGCCAGTGAAGAGACAGAGGCTCAGAGAGGGTGAGTGGCACAGCAGAGCCTGTCACACACATCCCGTCAAAGACCACCGTGTGCTCGTCTGTGCTGGACTTGATGGAGGCAGACGGGCGCCACTGAAGGACTCCCAGAAAGGTGTCCCCGAACCTGGACTCCCAGCCATGTCCCGACAGAGCCCAGGTTGGCCAGCTCGGGTCATGTGCTCCAGAAACGCGCACAGGGTTGTCCTGGGACCAGGGCAGGGAGGAAATACCAGCCGCCTTTGAGCCGGGCTCACCCGCTGGGACCCAGCACGTGTCAGATGCACCCCTGCCTCAGCCAGGTGCCACCAGCCTTCACTTCGGCTCCTTCTGGCAAATAGCTGGGACAGTCCAGGGAAGGGGCCAGACCGCGGCCATAACCACGAGATCTGGTCCCCGACACCCTGGGGCCTTCGGCGCCTTCCCACAGTGGCCGCCCTGAGCCAGCCTTGTGAGCCTCACCGGAGCGTCACACAAGGCGATTCCAGCCACCAGGCCACCTGGCCGTGTGCAGACGGAGTGCACGAGCCGTGCGGACAGGTTAGGGCCCCGGGCCAGGTGGTGCCGCCTCACCCGGGGCCGAGCGGGCAGG
>NC_043716.1:782991-784343 GCF_006229205.1 Suricata suricatta
CCCCACCTGGAGGGGCAGGGCTGGGGGACATGGGCGAGCCCAAGGGAAGGGGCAGAGCTGGGGGACGTGACTGCCCACGGGAGGAAGCGGGGCTGGGGGACGTGGACGAGCCCACGGGGAAGAGCGGAGCTGGGGGACGTGGGTGAGCCCACGGGAGGGGGCGGGGCTAAGGACGCCAGCTTGCCCACGGGAAGGGGCGGGGCTGCGTGTGTACTGAGGGCGCCGGGCCGCGTCTAGGCCGGAAGGAGGACGCTGTGACGGTGTGTGGCAGGGCCGGTTTGGGTGGAGCTCCACGGCCGCTGGTGAGACGCCCTGCTGTGTGAACCCCTGGGGGCCAGGGGGCCAGGAGCTACTGTCAAGGGACGGGCTGCGGCCAGAGGCGGGGCCACGGTCAGGGGCGGGGCCTCTTCCGGGGGCAGATGACCCCCAGCTGTGACCGTCCAGGTAAAGCGAAGTGGCCTTTGTGCCCAGACCGTGGCCCCCAGCCCCTCGGCACGTCCCGGGGCGTCGTGTAACTGGGGCGCAGCCTCCGGGTGCAGTGCGGTTTCGGCCCGAGTCCTGGGGCTCCCACTTCACTCCAGGGTGGGGTTCCTGGAGCAGTGACGGCGCTTCTGGTGGGTCCTCGATGTAGGTTGTGTCAGAACCTCTCGCCTCTACCCGGCACCTGCCAGCAGCACCCCAGCGGTGTGACAGCCCGACTGTCCCCTGTGGGCAGAGCCGCCTCCTCCGAGCGCTGGCACCCCAGAGCTGGGTCGGCCCGCCCAGGTCTCTGCGTCGCGTCCGGGGGACAGCCGCCTCTGCTAACTGCCCATCAGGAGCAGCAGCGGACCCACCTCCAGGCTGAGCTCAGGGGACATGGGATCGCCGAACGGGACACTCAGCCTGCAGAGGGGCCTGTTGGCAGGGACGGTTTTGTCTCTCCTCCCGGGACCTCAAGGGGGTGAGAAAGGCGCTGTCGGTCCCCCTCCGGAGTGCCCAGCGCCTTCTCCCCAGAAAAGCCGGTGGCATCAGGGCCCCCTTGGCCTCCTGCTGATTTGGCGGGAAGGTGCAGACACCCTAGGACGTGGGCACAGCGCGCAGCGGGCCACACGGCTGTGGTACAGGTCACCGTGGAGCCAGGGGTGGGGGTTGGGTGGGGCTTCAGGAGGGTCCGGACGAGAGGGCCGCGTCCAGCTTCCGGCCTCCGAGCGCCCCAGCGACGCCTCTACTCTTGTTTGCCCGTCGGTTATGAGGGTTTCCGGGAGCTCCAGGAGTGTGGCCGGACAGAAAACAATTTGGGGCGCTCTCCACGCCTGGACCTTCGGACTCTGGCAGTGGGGGACTCGGGTGGCGTCTTGTGAGTTTGAACGCAG
>NC_043716.1:784443-794644 GCF_006229205.1 Suricata suricatta
GGAAAGCCCCTTGGTGCTCACAGGGAGCGGTCCCCGAGATAGACCCTTGTCCCCTCCCCCATTCCACTGGTTGGTGGCAGCGCGGGAAGCCCCGGGCGTGGTGCAGAGCCTAGGCCCCCCTGCCCGGCTTCCAGGAGCCGGCGGGTTCTGGGAGCACCCGGGGGTCAGTGTCGCCCCTCGGAACCCCAGGAGGTTAAAGTGGGTCACGCAGGGCACCTCCAGGTTTGCCGACCGAGGTAGCCTCCTCTGGACCGGCCCACTGAGTCCCTCTGATTCCTGGTGGGGGTGGGGGGGTCTCCTGTGCCAGCAGGTGCAGTCTCCCCCTACCCACGGCTCTGCTCCTATGCAGGGGAGCAGGGGCCCTGGCTGAGGTCGCCCCAGCACCCAGAACCCCTGGAGACGCAGAGACCCAGGTCAAAGGCTGTGGTCTGGGTGGACAGCACAGATGAAAGGCTCTGTCTGGGGTCCAAGGGACGCATCTCAAGAGGAATCAGGGAGGGGGCGTTCCACGGTGCTCCCTGGACCCCGCCTCCTGCACCTCCCAACCTGCAGGGTCAGAACCACAGCCCGACTGGGTCCAAATCCCAGCTGCCCTAGTTAGGGGTGCTGTGACCTCGGGCAGCACGCTCCTGCCCCTACAAATGCAGAGTCACAATGCCCACAGCTTCCTGCCACCCCTTGGGGGCCACTCCGGGATGGCCGCTGGACCCAGTCCCAGACCTCTGTGCTCTGTGGACCCCGTCATTTACAAGCCTCATCTGGCCTTGACCAGCGTCTCCCACCCAGAGCTACCATGTGAGGTAGGGACGGTGGCCTTGGAACCTGGTCCAGCCTCTGTAGAGTCCCACCTCTAGTGAGCCTGGGCTGAGCCAAAGGCGCACCTGTGCCCACAGTCTCTGAAGCCAGGTTCTTGGCCTGCCCTGTCCCCAGGGGCAACCCATGACCTGGCCACTGGCCCCACTGCCTGAGAACAAACCCTGTCAATTTAACAACAGACACGTGTGTCACAGCTCCCATGGGGGAGGCACGGCCCTTCCCGCCTCCCGGCCCGCCCACAGCGCCTGTCACCGCTGCGCGGCCCCCCCCCCCAGGCCTCCCTGGCCCCCCGAGATGCTACAATCAGCTCGGCACCTACCCTCGCCACCCCCTCCCCGTGCACACGCGTCACAGGACCTTACTTTCTGGGAGCAGAACCCCGAGCACGCCTCCACGGTGGCGTTGGGCTGCCCCAGGGAGTCGGGGAAGGTGTGGGTGCCGTTCTCCGGCAGTCTGAAGCACCCGCGGTACGTGACGGTCCTCCCTGCGGGGACAGAATGGGTTTCTGGTGAGAAGTGGGCCTGTCGCCGGGAAACGCCGGCTCCCCAGTCTGAAACGGGCTCTCATGTGCTTCAACCAGAAAGCAAACCTCCCTGGGCAGGGTGTGGGCGAGCCCGAGACCACGGTGCCCAAACCCCGTCCCCCGGGGTCACCTCATCACAGGGGCCAAGTGGCTGCAGCTGCTGCTGTCAGGCCTGCTCCTCCGCCAGCTCTGGGGACGGTGTCCATCCTCCCTCCCTTCCTATTTTCCTTCCTTCCTTCATTCCTTGTCCCTCCCTCCTGCCTTTCACAAGTCTGGACCAAACACCCCCTACATGCCTGATTCTATACTACGTGACCGAAGAGCCTCATGCTCTGGAAAATTCTATGTCCCCACAGCACAGGTGTGAGAACTACATCTGTTAAAGTGAAATCTCGCCACGGCCCCCTCACTGTGCTGCCAGGTCAGACCGCTTGTTGTCTCTGATCCTGAATTCCTGCCAGGCTCCGCCAAACATTCTGGTGGAAAAGTCCAGCCCCTAGCTTCCTCAATGAACCCTCTGGAATGTTCCAGCTCTGAGGGCTCGTGCCCCTTCCACAGCAGCCAGCAGCCGGGAGGTGCTTCTCTATGCACAACTTCGGAGCAAGACCAGACCTGGGAGCCCAACGGTGAGCCACGGCTCTGTGGCCAGGGCGCGGCCCCTTCCCCGACTGCAGCAGGGCCCCGCAAGCGTCCAGTGAGCGGGTGGCAGGGGACAGGGTGGGGAGGCGCGGGGTAACCCGCCTCAGGCTGGTGGCTGAGTGGCATTGGCTGCCTGCGTTCTGCATCGTGTCACTGTCGGCGGAGAGCCCACCATCCAGGGTCGTCTATTCCACACGGTCCCCTCGTGCCCAGGGGACAGTCCAGGGCCTCTCAGGGCACAAGGGCACGTCCAAGGTGCTCCAAGGCCTGCTGGGCTGCACTTCAGGGCACTCACTGCCCAAGAGCGTGTCCACGGGGCTCCATACTGTGACTGCTCCCTGCCAGCAAGAAGCTGAAATTTAAAGTGGGGAGTCACCTGGTCAGCTCATGACAGAGACCCTGTGGGCTCAGCCCCCGGAGGAGGGCGGCAAAGGGCAGCCGTGCAGCCCACAGGCTGCCGGGAGGGGCGGCCTCACAGCTTTTCAACATTAGCCGTGACGTTGGGTGCAGCCGACCCAAGATCTGGGCTGCCTGACTGACGGGGCCGTGTGGCTCCACCCAGTGGGCAACCCAGAGCCAAACAGTGACATTTGAGTTGGTGGCGGGCACGCAGGAGGGGCGGCAGGGCAGCCCAGAGCCCCCGTGTGGACGGCATCCGAACCCAGTGAGCTCAGAGGGCCCAGAGGCCAGCCAGGAGGCCCGTGCAGACGTGCAGGTGACAGGACGGGGCCTGGCACAGAGCGGGCGTCCATGAGTATCTACTGAGTCAATGGCTCGTCAGAAACTTCACGGTTCGTGGTCGGGATCCCCACGCCGTCACTAATGCCCGTCCAGAGTCCTTGGTCACGTCCTGTCTGGATACAGCCGCCCCCACGCACAGTGCCAGCCCTGGCTCTCACGCTCACCCAGGGTCGGAGCAGTGGGGCTTCCGCACTGCTGGGCAGGCTCGCTTGTTGCCCGGAGAGCTCTCCGGGGACCCCCTGCGGTCCTGGCCCTCCCGGAGCATGCGCGTGACTGGTGTCGCCAGGCCCACGGCCGTGAGGCGCTGCGGCTGGTCGCTGGACGGCCCCACCACAGCCAGGGTGGGGGGTGTCTCCCAGGATCTGACTTCTTCCCACACCCAGCATGGCCGTCCCCATGTGGGAGGGTTTGTAGAAAGGCCTTCAAGGATCACGTTAAGTGGATCTGGGGTGAATCATCTTGCAGTGAGGACGCACCCGAGTTTCAAATGCACCTTGTTTGGGCACTGCAGTGAGGATCCTTGGGGGTCCGCCCTGGCTTCCCGCAGCATCAGCCCCCTGCCCCTTGCGGTGGCGACTGCCTCCCGCATTCTGTACTTTGGGGTCGTGAGCTCATCTTCAGTGAGGACTTATCTACGGGAACTCCATTCGCCGAGGCCGTGGTGCCCCTCTAAAGAGACGAGTACCTGTCGGTACCTCCACAGAGCCAACTGTCAGGCCGGCGCGTCAGGACCAGGCAGGCGGTAAAAATTTGAACGTCAAACAAAACTCACCCAAATGCAACCCTGCAGTAAAAGGGTTTTGCTTCGGTTTTTGTTTTGTTTTTAATTTCACCTCCAGCTGAAGTCAAAATACACGGGTTTTTCTACCCTTCTGGCTGGTAGGCGGTATTTTCTTCTGAACCTAAGATTGCACGGGTTCATACTTGAGCGGACTTCTGTGTGCGGTGCTGTCAGTCCGACTCCACCTCCCCACAGGCCCACAGCCTCCTTTTCTGCCCAACTTGGACACCAAAGCCTAGGCTGCACTTTCTTTCCTTTTGTGGGAGCTCGGCTCCGCACAAGACACAATGCTAGGAAACTTCCAGACCCTCTGGCCGGCCTCACTGCTGCAGATGGAGGTCTGCTTGTGCACTTTACTAAAGAGACTGGAACCAGAGAGGCAGATCAAGTCGCCTAAGGCCACACAGCCTGTCGGAGACATACCTGAGTCGCCAGATCAGGTCTCTCTCCCGCAGCCCACAAGGAAGCTACGGTGCCTGGCCGTGAGCCCAAGCAGCCCCTGACAGAGCCTAACCTGCCCCTTGCCCCTGCGGGAGCCCCACTCCTGCCCCCACGTGACCCTGCGACCCCCCCCATTCCCACCCGAGCTCCCCCCCGCAAAGAGGATGGGTAAGAGAGGGCACTGGTTCTTCCCCCACTGCGTCCCAGTCAGGCGTCTGGAGGAGGGGCTGTGGGTGAGGAGGCGGAGCACAGGCTGGGGAGGAGGGGCTCAATGCAGGGAGGCGTGGCAGAGGGCGGGGAAGGAGGCGGGGCCGCACACTCACGCTTCCGGGAGCCGGGCTGCAGCTCCTGCACTCGGTACACCGACAGGCGGCCGACGCCCCCGCAGGCAGAGCCCTTCTCCCCTTTGCACTCGTGGTTACAGGCCTCTGGCCCGACGCTCCTCACCGGGAGCCGGTTCCCACAGTAGCACTCCGCGCCTGCCTCCAAGCCCGCGTAGACATAGGACCTGCGGGGAGAGCCTCCTGCTGAGTCCCGGCCCAGGTGCCGCATGGCCGCAGGCCTGGGTCAGGGTGGTCTGGAGCCAGGTCTGGGAGGCAGGGGGGGACCGCGGTGTCAGCACACGGCCAGCCTTAGGGGCGTGTTCAGTGGATGTCGGGGTCCTCGGCTGAAGGAGGGCAGAACAGCCCTTCCTTTGTGAGAAACGAATCCCATCACCCCGCCCCCTGCTCTGGTCACCCTGAGCTTTGTCCCCAAGCCACTGCCCGCGGCAGGGCCAAGCCGATTCTGTGGCGTGTGTCAGTCCCCGTGGTGCAGACACCCCCCGCACAGGTGACCTCAGGCCCGGAGGGCGCGGCCCTGCGCTCACTCACGCATTTGCCCAAATTCAGTTCCCTGGGCTGAGCCAGCACGAGTCTGAAGTGCCTGCCGCCAAAGGCCCTTCTCTCCCTGCCCCCCCCCCCCCGGGGCGGGAACGCAGGGCAGGCAAGATTGCAAATGGGGCCTGCGGGCCACAGAGGATGTTAGCTCTGGAGCGAGGCCCGCAAGCCCAGACGGATCCCCATCCAGCCACCTGCTGCGGGGCCCGGACTGCCGCTTAGTACTGCTCAGTCTGGCTCCCCAAGTGCCACTGAAAGGAGAGGGGGCTGTGTCACCATCAGCTTTAATGCTGTCCAGACCGCAAGAGCCCAGCTGAGCAGGGACCCGCCCCTTCCTTTCCAGCCTTGGTTTCTCCATCTATAAAATGGGCACAATTATTTGCGACCAACCGGAAGGTGGTGAGGACTTAAGTCACAGCAAACGTGGACGACTCTAATGTCACAGCAATGAGTCACCAGCAGCCCCTGCTGCGTCTGGTGCACATGTGCACTCCCGCCTTGAGCTGAGTGCCCTGGGGGGAGGGGCCACTCCCAGACACACGGCTGCTTTCGGCTGACGGTGGGGGCTGGGGGTGGGGACAGGCAGCATCAGAATTGGCGAATCTGGCCATGAAGCCCAAGACAGAAGTGTGCTTCTCCTGCGGCACTAGAAAGGTCCTCGGAGAAACGCAGGGGGCGGCCCTTGACCGTAGTTCAAACACCGGAGGAAACCGAGGCCACCTTGTCAGTCCCCCAGGGTCACTCGGGCCATCTGAGCCCCCTTCCCTCGGGCTCGCACTCACCGCTCAGCGCATGCGTCCTGGCAGTGGGAGACGGTCATCTTTCTCAGGTCGAAAAACACAGCCCCCTTCAAAGTTCTGTCCCGGCCACTGTCACTGAAGCATCCGATGTATGTGCCTGTGGGTAGGAAGCGCAGCAGAGACTCAGGCCCTGGGGACCCTTCGGGGGACAGGAGGGGGACGAGAGGGGTCCTAGCTGTGGGACAGCCCCCAGGACTGACTGGCCGGCCCGGGCCCTTCTCAGAGGCCCCGCCTTTCCCAGTGTCTCTGGACATCTCTACCTCGTTCCCGTCCTGCCTCTGTCCTTGGTCAATGGCCCACCGTCCCCGCAGACACCTGCCAGGGGCTGGTGTCAGCCCAGGTACCTGTTCTCCTCCACGCCCAGCTCTGCTGGCTTATCACCTCCCCTGGACCCGGCCCAGCCACCCCTACCCGCCCTAGGTCTGCAGGGGCCTCCCTGCCTCCACGAACATCCTGACGGGTAGTTTCTGTCACCTCCTTGTGACCCAGAGGGAAGACCTCAGGTATGGAAAGCCTGACCTTCGCTAAAACACAGAAGAGCTGGCAAAGGGGAAGAGATAGTCCAAGGAAAAAATCCGTGTTCCCGGCGGGGGGAGTGTCCCCGCGTGTGTTGGGCAGTAGGAGAGCCGTCCCGTGTGGGAATCAGCGCCAAGGGTGGGGGGCTGTGACCCCGCCAAGTGAGGCCTGTAACCACCCTGCCCGTCACCTCGGCTCAGAGGGGTCTCCCAGAGACGCCCGAGAAGGCGAGCCCGGAGCGGGTGCATGTGGCGTGTGAACGCTCCGCCATGTCGTGCAGGGGCTCACGCACCCACGCTGCGCGCTCAGCCAGAGACAGCGCCAGCCGTGGACGGGCGCCCGTGGTGTGACGCTGCCATCTCCCCCGGGACACCTGGGAGGGCATCATGCAGCGTGCGCGGCCTCGGGGGCTGGGCTGCCTCTGGGGGGGACACACCCACGGCCTCCCTGCGGCAGGATCACCCCGACGGCAGGCGAGCCTCCCGCCAGGATCGCGGCCCCCCCCGGGGGTCCTGGGCTGCCTGCCGAGGGGTTTGGAGAAGCAGACCCCCAACCTCGACTCCTGGGACCAAATCCGGGAACAACCGTCCTGTCTGTGAACACACCTGACCCACCCCTGACCTCAGCCAAGTCACAGCCACGGCCTGTGCCTCGGTTTCCCCCACTGTCCACCCACCTGCCTCTCCTGACCCCAGCCGCATGTGGACCTGTGCCAACCCTCTGCTTCAGGCCTGCCCTTGATGGGCGCCCACCTGCTCCAGCCACCAGGGCCGCGCCTTTCTCCAGGTTCTCAGATTTTGTATCTAAAACGGGGCAGCACCCAGCGATGATAATGCTTATCATTAACTGCTGTTGTTAAAGGTGCTTTACACCCACGTGTCCGTGTCCGAGTCCGTGCCCCAGGGCCCCACCGGGTCCGGCACACCGTCAGCGCCCCCATCATGTCAGCGGCGGCTCGGGGCTCCAGAACAGGCTGACACCCTGCCGGCCACCCGGACGCGGCTCCGGGGCCCGACTGGGGACAGGCAGCGCGGGGCGATGGCAGCGGCAGCTGGAGATGGCACTCCCGCCCTGTGCCTCCATGAGGCCCGCAGAGACCTCGGGGCAGCGGGGGGAGCAAAGGTCACCCTCGTCAATGCCTGCCCGCTGGGAGGGGCCTCCCTGTGCCCTTGGCCCCAGGCCGCCCCCCAGGCCCGTCCACAGGCACTGGCTCACGCTCAGGACGGGGGGCTCCAGGGTCACGGGAGCGTCAGGACCCCTGAGACCCAAGTGGCCGCAGCAGGAATGAACGCCGTCCTCGTCCCGCTTATTCAGTGAAAGAAAACTAATATTTGAGAAATTTCGGGGGTGCGGCTCCGCAAAGAAGAAAGTCTATCACAGTTTTCAATTAAACATCCAAAACGCAGGCTCCGGGGTTGTTAAACATGTATCACCATCGACGGGAAATTAACCGAAAGCATGTAACAGGGTCCGGCGGGCTCACGACCCCGAAGGCCGAGGGTGGAGGGTGTGAAACGAGTTTGGGGGCAGAGTGAGGGGCACGAACCCCCCTGGGCTGCAAGGCCAGGCCCGTGCAGCCCCCTCCCTGCTGGTGCCTCAGTTTCCCCATCTGTAAAGAGGGCTCGTGGCCCCACGGGAGTTCTCCGGCGTGGACGGGCAGCCCTGCGGTCCTGCGCTCCGGCCGGCGGGCCGGGAAAGAGTAGCTGCACAGTTAACACGCGAAGGAGCGGAGGAGGAGCGGCCGGGCCCGGGTTCCCCAGAGAACGAGGCGCCGCCGGGTCTGGGGTGCCGGGCACGGGGGGGGGGGGGGGGGGGGGGGGGGGGGGGGGGGGGGGGGGTGCGGGAGGCCCGGGACCCACGCGCGCGCTCTGGCGGCGGAGTGGGGAGGGGAACCCTCTCCTGGAAAAACACCGGACGGCTCTTCTGGCGCGGACAGAGGCGAGGGTGTGCGGCGGAGGAAGGACGTCGAGGGACACCCGGGGACGCATTCTGAGGCGGATTTATTGCTTTCGGCTGAAGCGGAGGCGGCGCATTATCGTCTGTGACTCCGCATCTGTTCGTTTGCACATCAGGACGGACTCGCCGCGAGGCCATTAGCGATGGCTTTGGAGATATTGGAATGTCTTTGGAAATCACTATCAATAAAAGACAAACTGGCTACGGAGAAGTTACTATTTCTCCCCCAGTAAACTTACTGACACTTTATTCCATTATGGATGTTGTCCAAGGGATAATGAAATGCCCGGTGATGGATGGGCCTCCTGCAGCTCCCCGGCTTTGCAGGAGCCCCTTTCAGGAGCATGGCGGGCTGCCCGGCCGCAAAGAGACGCCCTCTTTGTCTGCGGCCCCAGCAGCTGGCCCGCAGGCCGGCATCCGCCCCGAGGAGCGCCGGGGGGAGGCGGACTTGCAGGCCAGCCCCCCCAGCTCCCCCTCCAGCTCCCTGACACCATGGCCTCCCCGGAGCACAAATGCATCCTCACATTCTGTGGGGGGGACTCAAAACTGTTTTAACAGCCTACAGGAGAGGGGGTGCTGACCCGCTGACCACCAGCTGGCCGCTCAGGGCACCCCCCATTCTGCATGGGGGCCTCAGACTCCTGCCGTTGACCCGCACGTGCTGGGTCACAGGGAGGCTTGGGGTCGCCGAGGAGGAAGCCAGCGGCCTCCCAAAGGGCACCCCAGGGGCTCAGGGCGGTCACTGACCCAACCAGCTAAGACTGCTGCTGCTCCGTGTGACCCTCAGGGCCCGTGTACATGTCGCCCCGTCTTCTTGGCTGTCACTGGATCCAGACCACTGTGGCTCTAGGTCCCTTGACATGGCCTGAAGCTAAAGGTGCCCCCAGGGCCGTAATTGGGTCGCCTGAGCCCAGCCCACTGCTGGCCAGGTAATAAAGACCCTCTGCTCGTGCCTCGGTCCTGCGGTGTGGGGTGCAGATCTGCCTCTGCCCCCATAAGTGGACAGGGGATAGGGGACCAGCACACGGATCCTCGACAAGGTGAACTGAGAATGAGAGAGGAATCACAGCCAATCTGTTCAAGGTCCCAGAGCCAATAACCACCAATACCAAGAGAGAAACCCAGGTCCGTCTTCAAAACCTGTATTCTTTCCAAGGCTGCTTCTCAAGGACTTGTATTGACTCTGTTAGCCATTCACACTTTAGTCTAAACGAGGGAGGGTGTAGTCTGCATAGAGACCCAGCTTCCTGGTGTGCTAGGGCAAGTCTAGAGAAAGCAGGCCTGTGTTTGTAACATGAGCCGCAGAATCAGTTCCTCATGTCCCCTCATTTTTGGGCAGCAGCCTCACTGAGGGACCCCACAGCAAGGGCTCTGACCTCTGTGACCTCAGGAGAAACTGCCTTCCCGTGGAGACAAGGGTGTACCGTCCTCCAGGCTTCAGCCACTTTCAGAGTCATCCCCCCAACTCAAGGGCCAGGGGGCTCCTCCCTCTCCCCGCACCTCCGCGCCACCCTGAGAACAAAGCCAGACTCCCAGACGGCTCTCCTCCCCTCCTGCCGCCTCCAGGCTGCATTCCTCCCTCCGAGTCCCTCCTCTGGCTGCCTTCTCTTCCCTGCCTCCTCCCGACTCCCCGCCAGGGTCCTGGGGCCGCATTCCAGACGGGCCATGGACACAGGGAGCCCAGACCCGGACAACGACCTCGGCAACTTTCCCGAACTCCTCTGCACCGTGCTTCCCGCCGGAGCGGGAAGTCACAAGGACGCAGCCCCGCCAACAGTGCGGTGGCAGGTGCGCCGCGAATGCTGCGTCAGGCGGCCACTGAAAATTGATATTAATAGCTGCCCATTCCTGGGCGCCAAGAAGAACGTCAGGTCCTCCAGCCCGGGGACACGAGGTGACACACCAGAGGTCACCGGTCCAGTCTGTCCTGAGGGGACTCAAGCCGAGGTCACCCCGAGCAGCCTCGTGGCCCTGGGGCTCCCCCCCGCAACACACACACAGGCGAAGGGTGACCACCTACCTCGGCTGCCGGCAGCCGGCCCGGGGGCCTCGGGGTGCAGGGCAGGCGGGCCCTGGGGGTCCCCCACGAGGTGGTAGGACCAGCCTCTCC
>NC_043716.1:794744-800412 GCF_006229205.1 Suricata suricatta
GACCCCTAGGCCACCGGAGCACCCAACACAGGCTCAGTCCCTGCCCCACCCCGGGCTGCTGTGTGCCCCCGGGCGCGTCAGTTAGGCCTCAGCCTCCCCATCCAGGAAATGGGAATGATGCCCCCCAATGGGCAGCAGTGAAGGGCTCCGAGGCGGCTCCGCACCCAGTCCTCACTTGTGTATTATCTCATTTAGCCTCATGGCGACCAGCCAGGTGGACGCTGTAACAGCCCATTTCACAGATGAGGCCAAAGGAGGCAAAGTCAGAGCCAGCGACGAACTGAGGAGCCAAAGTTTGGAACAGCACGTTTCCGAATGGCCCGGCCAGTGACGGACACCAGCACACACGAGGGCGCCCGGCCCTGGGCAGGCGTACGCAGCAGGCACTCAATACATGTGTCCAATCTGCCAAGTCCCTTCCGGGCGTGCATGGGGACAGCAAGCTGCGTTCTGCAGAGGCTTCGGGGCGGGAGGCGGGGGCCGTGCACCTGCTACCGGGGCCTGGGGCGCCTGGTGGGAAGGCAGCAGGGCGCTGCCCAGCCCCCCCCTCCCCCCAGCTCACACGCGGCTGGGCTCCCGGCGGCGGTGCGTGTTAAGTGCGCGGCGCGGGGGCCGGGGCGCGGGGGCTCGGCACCTGCGGGAGCCGGGTGGCCGCCCCAGGAGCCCCTGAGCACAAGGACCGTCTTGTCCCTGGAAGAAAAGCTCCTGGGAGCGTGACTAATGTGGCCCGGGAGCCCCGCCAGGCCCCGCAGCCCCTCAATGGCCACTCTGTGCGCAGGGAACAGCGGACTGGCGTGCGTGGAAAGACAATGTTTGGGCTCCCGTGGGCTGGCGCTCGGGCGAGAACCGGGCCCCACGGAGGGCAGGGGCGGGCCCCACGGAGGGCAGGGGCGGGCCCCACCGGAGGGCGGGCCCTCGGGCAGGGGCGGGGCGTTGGCCCAGGGCCGGTGGATTTCTGCCCAGGCAGCTCTTTCGGTTGGACCTCCAGAGGTTTTATTTTTCTCGCAAGCCGCAAGCCAGTGCTCGCCGGCGCCCCAGCCCGCCTCGCCAGATTTGTGAAACCACAGAGAAAATCCCCAGAAATCCTGCCTGATCCCCGCCTCCAGCCTCGCCCTCCGCGGGCCGGGGTGATCCTGCGTGCGCACAAATCTGACCACTGCGCTCCCCTGCTCAAAACCCCTTTCAACAGCTCCCCGCGGCTCCGGGATAACCGCCAAGCTCCTTAGCGGACATACAAGGCCCCACCAGCCTCGTCTCTGGCCGAGCCCCTCGCTCCAGCGCCTCATCACACACGCGTGCAAGCACGTAACCACGCGCACACACGCACCGAGATCCGGGGAGGCGCCAGAGCAGTCCTCCTCTCACCTTTACACACACTGCGTCCTGTGCCTCTTCCACCCTCTCAGCCCAGCGAATCCCTGTGTCCGCCAAGGCTCTGCTTCCTCCAAGAAGGCCTCCCTGACTCCCTCCCCCACCACACACAGCACTCAGCACTCAGCACCCAGGACACCTGTTGGGCATCCACCTGGGAACAACTCCGGGCCCAGGGCCACCCCCCAGCCCTGTTCATTCCTGTGATTCTGGCGCCAGCATGAGGCCTGGGCAGCACAAGGCACCCAGACCCTCGTTCTGAGCGCGGAGGGACTGACGGCCTGAAATCGGAAACGCCAGGGCGGTGCAGAGACAGAGCCGCCCAGCTCCTTCGGGCACAGGGACGCTGGGGCGGGGGGCGGGTTAGCGTTCAGGGTCGGGAGCCCAAGGTGTGTGGGGACGCGGAGCTAAGCCCAGGACGTGGGAACTCGCTGCCGGAGGCCAGTGGTGGCCAGGGTGCGGTCAAGGGCCATCAGTCAGGATTTGAATGACCACCCCGGCTTCCCCAAGGGCCCCCAAAGTCCTCTCCGGGGCCACCCCGTCCCAGAGGGGTGTCCTGGTCTGGGGAGGGGGGCCTGGACATGGAGTTGGGAATGTTTGTGGGAAAATGTTTGTTGAGCGACTGCGGGTGAGTGCGGCCTGGGGGTGGCTGGGTGACCTACAGCACCTGCACGGGGACCCGGGGCAGGCCTGCCACCAGCTGTCTGCCCAGCCAGGTCCCCCCCCCCCCCGGTGTCCCTGCTGCCATGCTGGCTCGGAGAGCAATTCGGGGCACCCCATCAGCACCTATTTGAAAGCAAGCCAGGTCCCAGCCCGGGGAGATGGGGCCACGCATGGCGTGCCCTAACACCCAGATGCCACTGTGGGGGGCAGCGTCCCGCGACCCAGGGCTGCTGCGTGCCCTCTGCTCCTCCCACGCGGCACCTTCCTGGCAAAAGCCAGCGGACAGTGGGCTGCGGGCACGGAACCTCGGGCTGGGCCAAGATGGACATCGGCCCAGAGCAGGGCAGGCAGGGTCTGGGGGTCACCCTGAGTGCCCACGCAGGAATGAGGGGATCGGGGGGGTGTCAGGAGGTGCCCAGCCTGGACGGGAAGACGGTCCCACCTCTCAGCTAGGCTGGGGTCCCTAGGCCAGAGAAAGCCCTCAGAGAAGCGGGCCTGACCCTTGGCCTCTGGGGTTCAGTCATGTGACTCTGCCCCCGACACTCCCCTCCCCCCCAGAGGGCAGGCAGCGGCAGGGCAGGAGGGACTCCAGAGGCCCCCAGAAGCACCTCAGCCTCTGTGGCCAGGGCAGCAGGGCCAGGGCCTCTGGGCTCAGAGCCACATCCTCCGAGTCCGGGAGGAGCCTTGACAGCCAAGGAGCGGGCCCAGGACGTCACCTTCCCGACGGGAGCCGGGCAGGGGGGTCCCCGCCACTGGGAGCCCCGGCCTCCAGGACGGGCAGCCAACCCGGTGGGGAGGGGTCCTCCACCTCAGGACCCGCGTGAAGCCACAGGGGGAGCCTCCAGCTGGGCTCCGGGCTCTGGACTAGCTCTCCTCTGCCCCTCCGCACCCCTGCAGTGCCCGCCTCCGCCCTGCTCAGGCTCTGTGCACAGAGGCTGCACACTCCCTGGTCCCAAAGGCTCAGCCTAAGAACGTGACCTTTCTAAAGGAAGAGCCAGCAACGTGCTGCCGGCAACGTGTCCGCAGGACGCGAATGGCCAAGCCCAGACCCCTCAGCCCGACACCCAGCCTGCCAGCCCTTCTCTCGATGAGGCTCCCAGAGGGCCATGTCCAAGCTCAGCGCCCCGGCCAGCACGCTCTGCCCACTCTCCCAGCCCGTGGGCCCCCTGCGGGCCCCCTGGGGGAGCACCGACATGGACCCGGCTGCAGGACGAGGTGTGGGAAACGGGGAGGGGCGGGGACCCCGACTTAGAAGAGGCAGATATTTTGATCCTGTGAAGGCAGAACTTAAGCAGAAAAGTCCACAATAAGAAACGTTGCTAAAAAGCTGTAAGACAGAAGGGAGAGGCCAAAACTCCACTCAGGGCAAAGGGGAGGGGACCGTTCATCACGGCCGCCGCCACGTCAGAGAGACACTTCCGCACACAACACGGCGCTGGATGAACGGAGGAGCTACCTCCCCGTGAACACCACTGCCCCCACGTGCAGACGCGGCACCTGGCGGAGAGTGGGCCCCCCACGGGCCGCAGCCACGGCTACACTCACCCCGGCTCTCGGACCCCGGTTCCGTTTCTTCTCTTCCCCGACAGCCTTCACCTGCCGACCCCCAGGGACGGAGGCCCGACCGGGCGCCGCGCTCAGGGCGGTGAAGGCGGGGGGAGCCCCCGCAGGGGCTGGCACATCCCCTTCTCCGCTGCTCCGTCCAGAGCGGGACCCAGTCTGGACACAGCCCGTCACCACCTCTCTGGGTGTCGCTGGGCCACCTCTGTGATAGAAAACCCTGTTTTGTTCACTTGTTCGTGGGTGGCTCGCCCTCGATGGCGAACACCTGAGGGTTATTCAAGCCCCTTTGGGCGACGTGGACCAATCTGGGCGGGTGAGTGGAGGAGGGACCCAGCTGCATCTCCCCCTTCTCCAGCTGCTGCGGTCACCGGGCCGCGTGACTCCCGGGAGGGATGCCGTGGGCACCGCCGTCCTCCGCACCCTCCTGGCCCCCTCATGCCAAGACTGCCACCCTCTGGGAGGGGCTCCAGTCCCCCAGGGTCTCCAGCGCAGGGGAAGAGAAGCCCAGGGGGAGGCAGGTGCCTTAGGAGCCAACAGGTGCGCTCCTCAGTAGCTCTAACGGACCCGGCCCGTTCTTCCGTCTGCATCACAGGTCCACACAGGTCGGTCCCTCGCCACCCAACGTCTCGCCAGCGGCACACTTCTGAAACCGTATGGCAGGCTCCCCACGGCCCACTGGGGTCTGAGCTGGGGGACCTGGCCCTTCTGGAGCCCTGGCCTCCAGGCAGGG
This sequence comes from Suricata suricatta, assembly GCF_006229205.1. Classification (NCBI taxonomy): domain Eukaryota; kingdom Metazoa; phylum Chordata; class Mammalia; order Carnivora; family Herpestidae; genus Suricata; species Suricata suricatta. The sequence continues at coordinate 799,072 of NC_043716.1, forward strand.
GGAGCCCAGGGCAGGCCAGGCCGAGCCTCTCCCTCTCCGGGAGCCGCCTCTGTGGCTCTGTGACTCACCCCCCACCCCTGCTCCCTGGGGCCAGGGCCAGGCCGTAGCGGCCGACCAGCTGGTGGCCCGGAACCTGATGGGGCAGACAGGAGCACAGGGGCGGATGGGGTCTGGCCTTCTGCCTGATCCAGCTGGACAGGCTGCAGGCCACGGGCCACGCCCCGCAGAGCTCCAGCGCCCGCGGAGAAGGGGGACCCCTCACCCCAAACCAACCTTCCAGGGAAGCTGGGACGCATTCAAGTTGGGGATGGGGCTTGCAGCTCGGGGCTTCTCCCGGGAACAGGGGACTGCCAGGCTCAGCCCACCGGCCAGCCACCCCCCAGCCTTCTTCCTGGAGCGTGCCTGGGAGACTGGCACCCTGCTGCCCTTCACTGGGGCTCTGCGGGCCACTGGGGCACCTTCTCCAAGGGGCTCCTGAGGCCCCGGCCAAGGGTGTGGGGGGTGGCGAGGGGCACACTTGGGGAACCTCCCCCTTGCCTTCTCTCCAGCACTTTGCAACCATCAGACAGATGGCTCTTCCCTCCTCTCCCCTCCCCACCGCCCTCACTTCCTTGCCCCTGGGCCTCCCAGGCATTTCGGAAGAGAAAACAAAGGCCCTGTCTCCTGAGTCCCAACCTGGGACCCTGAGCTCTTGTGAACCAGGAACCGAGGCACTCGGAACCGAGGCACTCGGTGGCTCCCGGGAGGAGAGGGTGACAGCGTCTGTGTGTGTCAGAAAGTACAGTGGAGTTCCCGGTCTGTCCACCCTCAGAGCAGCCCCGGAAGGGCGCGGGGGAGCCGGCACCCTGGCGCCCAGCATCCCTGCTCAGACCCCGACAGGGTCGCTCTGCCCCCTGCCCCAGCCTCCGGGAGCCACCACCCACCACCACCCACTACCCAAGGCTCAGATGCTTGGGAAATGGACCACCGCGGGCCACCCTAAGGCTTCAGACTTAAAAGAAAAACGCAGGGAGCAGCCTGCGGTCCTGCTCCGTCTACACCTGGGCAGATGCAAAGCTCTACTTGGGGTAATTTTCCGGACAAAATACATAAATACCTACGGGTCGCCTTCACCTCTGCCTCCGTTCAAGTTCACCAAGACAACGGACAGAGCCTTCCGCTGACCGGAAGCCTCGCTCGGCAGCGCGGCTCTGGGTGAGGGAACGTCTCCTGCGAGAGGCAGCGCGCCCCGCACCCGCGCTCGCCCCCTGCCCGGCCGGAGCCGCCTCGCGCTCCGCGGACACTGACGGCGGGGAGGGTTCCAGGAGGGGACGCCGGGCCGAAGCTGCCCTGCGCGCCCCC
>NC_043716.1:800512-825361 GCF_006229205.1 Suricata suricatta
CCGCGCCCGCCGCCCGCCGCGTGGGAGGGGTCGTGCTGGGGGCGGGGGCCGGGGCGGGCGGTGCACGCGCGCGCACGCCGTGACAGACGCACACACAGCCCACGGCGCGGCCACACTCACTCAGACACAGACACACAGGGACAGACGCTCCGTCTGGTGCAGACACTGACTCACGGCGCCCGGCCCCGCGGACCGCCGCGCTCCCTCACGTGCGGTGTGCACATACACGCGGGGCTCTGTCCCACTCGCTCGCAGCCCCCCCGGGAAGCCGTGGCAGGCACACACGCGGTGTCACACGCACACACGCGGGGCCACCGTCCCACGCGCAGCTGGACGCGGACAGCCTGAAGCACAGGCACACCGAGACTCCACGCGCAGAGCCGCCAGCCCACGGCAAGCCCACGGACACCACGTCCCGCCCACGCACTCAGGGCTGGACCCCGGACGCCGACCTGCGCCGCGATGCGGTGGCCCACGGACCCGGAGCCACACACCCCGAGTCCGTTGGCAGGAGCACTCCTGTGTGGCGTCGCACGGGGCACTGACCCCCAGGCACGCGCACACAGGCGGACGGGCTCCCATACACATATACACACCACCACTCTGCTGTCCACGGTCCCCCTCTTTAAATAGAACTGGATCCAATCCGAAGGGTTTCCCCTGGAAGCGTCCGCCCTGCCCCTGATCCTCACAGGTCCCCAAGCCACGGTGCCACTCCTGTGGGCGCCTCCACGGGTCCTGTCCTCACCCAGGGCCGGCTGCCCAGATGCTCCTGGAGGCTGAGAACCCGCAAGGCGGGGGAGCTGCTGGTAGTGTGGCTCCAAGCCCGGCTTCCCGAGCGGGGGCGTCATGCCTCGGACGGCCGCTAGGGGCAGAGCTGCCTGGGAGACCCCGAGGAGCTGCTTGCAACAGGTGCGGGTGGGGAGGGGGGGGGGTGGAAGGGCCGGACCAGGGACCAATCAGCCAACCTGAAGGGGAAGGGCCCGCTGAAGGTCACGAGGCCAGCAGGCCAAGCCCCAGCGTCTCTCTGGAGCCTTGGGGACACCGGGCGAGGGCAGCAGGGGTGACAGACACGTCCTGGGTTCCCCGGGCACTCCTGGCTTTGCAGAATAGCCACGCAAAATAGCTTCCTTACAGGAAGTGCGTGCCTGCATGCGTGTTCTGCCGGTGACTCTGGCCCTGGCTCGCCGGAAACCCACGATGATTCAGGGGCTGCCTTCCCGCACCTACAGAGGAAGCTGCTGAGGCCCAAAGGGGGTGAGTGCCCAGGGCTCACGGCAAGCAGAGCGCGGGGTAGCCTGACGGGGAAGTCGATGTGGCCACCACTGGGGAGGAGAGTGGCCTTGGGAAAGAGAAGAAAAGCCTGCGGGGTGTCTGTGGCATGTCTGTGCCTGGCGCCACACCACATCTGCCCTGCAAAGCCCTCCAGGGACACGCACAGCCTGTGCGTGGGCGACAGGTAGGAGCACCTGCGGGGTGCTCCTGGAGAGATGCGGGGAAGGCAGGATGGCGGAACCCGGGAGGTGGGTAAGAAAGCATGGGCTCCGTGGCTTGGCCACCTGCAAGGGTGTGGCGAGGTGTGCTTCAGGGTCAGGATGAGGTCCTTCTCTGTGGCAGTGGTGACAGATCCAACATGAGGAGGCCACTTGGACGAGGCATGACAAGGGCGCCTCCGCCAGCCCGGGCCAGTTCTGCCTCACAGCTGTCATGTCTGCCTTGCCGGGACTGGATGGCTAGCTGCGCAGCATCTCAGCCCTGACACCGGAAGGGACCCTAACATCATGGGGGTTCTCTGACCAGCCCACAGTGGTGCTGATGTGTCCAGTTACCGCTGAGTGAGGCGCGGCCCCCCACTCCCCTGCAGGTCCCGAGCAGGGACCAAACCATCTGCTCCCATTTCAGTCCCACTTCTGTGTTTGGCTTTTGATTCTACCTGCCTCTCTCTTTGTGGGTCCCAGCGATTGGACCCCAAATACTCACATTGCCTCCCAGCTTCCTATCGTCTGCTGGCTTGTCTATGCATCCGACCTTCCATCCACTCATCCATGCAGCCACCCATCCTTCCTTCCCTCCGCCCATCTACCATCCGTCCATCCATCCGTCCTGTCGATCACCCACTGAGAAAGCACTCATTGTGTTAGATTTTGTGGTGAACGCTGGAGCCTCTTTGAGAAGAACCTTCCCCGAGTTTCCAGCGTGCAGACCAGACGAGGAAACACACCCAAAGTGAGAACTTACCACCGAGCAGGAGCTGTGCCCTATCAGCTGGACGCTTGCAGCCTCACCACGTCAGGCATGGCGGCAGAGGCCCGTGTGTCCCTCCCCCCTGCAGCTGGTGTGGCAGCACAGCCCCCAGCCCAGCTTATTTACGACGCTTTTAGCTCTGAGCAAACCCATTTCCGAACTCTGCTCCGAGATATCAATTATCCTAAGGGCTGATCTGTATCACGGTGCTTGGCTGAAGCCTAACCAGAAAGCACTCCAGCCTTCCAGCAATTTCAGTCCAGGGAGAGGGATGGGGTTTTTTTGCCTCCCTTCTGGAGCACTTCAGAAAGGGGCTGAAAATCTTCAAGGGGTTTCGTTTTTAGGGAAAGCGATTTTGGCTTATTAGGCACTGTTGGCTTCAGAAATATGCTCACTAATGACTTCTATTTAAACATTTTCCTCCAGCTGAGACTTTTTCAAAAATACTGTGTTAATGGATTCAACAGCCCCCAAATGGGTGTCTCCCCACCTCAGCCCCCGAGGCTCCCGCTGGATGCTCTGCGGAGTTGCGTTTCCAGAGCACCGGCGTCACCGACAACGCCGCCAGGACCTCGGGCAGAGGCGACTCTCCGCCCCCACAGTGCCACGGCCGCCAGCGCCGCGGGAGCCCAGGGCCCAGAAGGAATCCCGGACCCTCCGAGCCCTTCACCTGCTCCTGCAGGGCGAGGCCCGGGCTCCGGGCTTGCACACCCGGCCTTCACTTTTTTTTAAGTTTGTTTATTTTGAAAGAGAGGGACAGAGAGCAAGCAGGGGAGGGGCAGAGAGAGACAGGATCCCAGGCAGGCTCTGCGGGGTCAGCACAGAGCCCGATGGGGGGCTTGAACTCACAAAACCGTGAGCCGAGATCAGGAGTCGAACGCCTAATCGACTGAGCCCCCCAGACGCCCCCAGTTTGGGTTTTAGGGCAGTTTTATATTCATGGCACCGTTGGGCCCCCGCTTACCCACCTCAAGGCATCAGCCTCTGCCATCAACACCCCGTCAGGGAGGGACACTCGCTACCACGGAGGGCGCTTTGAGGCCAGGTCGTCACCCAGCGTCCGCGCCGCGTCCACGCCTGTGCACTCCATGAGTCTGGATGTGAGCCCCCACCCCAGGCGGCCGCGGTCTTTCCCCATCTCCACAGTCGTGCCTTTTCCAGAAACCTCCGGAGTCAGACCCGTGCAGCATGAGCGTCTACACACTGGCCTCTTTGCCCCCACAGGACCCATCTAAGGTTCCGCGTGTCTTTCTGTGGCCTGAGGGCTCGCTGCTTTCCTGGGCCGAGTGGCAGTCTGCCCTGGGTGGGCCGCTCGGCCCGGGAGGACGTGTCCGGGGCTCGTGGGTCCTGGCGATCATGAGCAAAGCCGCGTAGACGTCTGTGTGCAGTTTTTGCAGGAAGAAACGCATGTGGACGCTGCTCCTCGCCCGTCCGCAGCGCGGCAAGCTCCAGGCGATGGAAGACAGTTCCCACGAACGGTGGAATCGGTAATATCTCCAGCGCGACGGCGTGACTCAGGGCAGGCACACAGCTGATCGTTAGTTCATCAAACGGGGCCACGCGGGAACCACAGGTGAAAGCGGTCCATGAACCGCGCGGTGTGGCCCCGGCCGCCGGAACCCGCGCCCCCAGTTCCGGAAGCCGGAGGTCCGAGGCGCGGGGGCTCCTCTCCCCTCCCGCCCCCTCCCCTCCCGCGTGTGCTGTCCTGGCCCCCCCCCCCCCCGTAGGACACAGCTCCTACGGGATCAGGATTTAACTTAACGGATTTAAGCCTAATGAGCTGCCCCACGGCCGTCTCCGAACAGTCGCACGGGGAGTTGGGGGCCCACGCACGGGTTTTGGGGCGAGGTGACGATGAAGTGGAACAGGCAGGGTGCCTGGTCCCATTCAGTGCCCCTGACGTTCTAGAACAAAAGGCCGTACACACCCACAGACCTGGAAACAGGGACTCGAGCGAGGGTTTCTCACCAAGGTTCACAGCCTCCAAAAGACGGAAACAGCCCGCGTGTCCGTTGGGTGATGAACAGGTGTCCGCACGACGGGGTGCCAGCCGGCCACCCGCGGGGTGAAGGCGGCAGACCCGCGGGACAGGCTGCGTCTGGCTCCCCGCACGTGAGCGGAGACTCGGGGCTGCCGTGGCGAAGAGCAGGGTTCGGGAAGACGCAAAGTTTTGAACTTGATTTGAACTTAATTAATGTCCCTGTGGTTAAAATGGCAGGTTTTACGTTATTTGTATTTTGTCGTGCTGAAAACAAATCCCACGGGGCCACCTGGGGGTTCATTAGTGTCTGACTCTCGACTCCGGCTCAGGTTGTGATCTCACAGTTCGTGGGTTCGAGTCCCGTGTCGGGCTCAGTGCTGACCACAGGGAGCCTGCTTCGGATTCTCTCTCTCTCTCCCCCTTTCTCTCTCTGTCCCTCCACACTTTCTCTCAAAGTAGACAGGTAAATTTAAAAAAATAAACACATGGAGAGGCCACGGTGGGTCCCCGATCCGGGTGTGAGTAGCGCACGCCACCTGCACGGCGCACAGACCGTCCCCGGAGCCCCGCCCTGTTCAGCCGACTTCACGTCTGGCTTGCTCACTAAGTTGGTGAAAAAGCATTACCGGAAGGTCGAAGGCACGTCAGTCTCGCCTTCGCTGGGGCCCACGTCTGCCCGTGGCTGCGCCAGGTGCTCGCGGGAGCGATGAACGGGTCAGGGCAGGCCGCGGGCCGTGTCTGTCGCTGGGCGCCGTCCCCTTCGCTCCTGGAAGGTGACTGAGGGGAGCGTGTGTCCGGTGGATGAGTGGATGGGCGCAGGGGTGCAGAATGACGGAGGGGAGGCGCTTGCCCGCCTGGGGGTGGTGGGAGCTAACCCCGGAGGCAGGTCCGCACATTGAGAGCAGCTCCGCAGGAGGGGAGTATCAGGCAGATTTCTGAACGTGTTGGGGGAAGTGACCCTCCGCCTTCAGGCTGGCAGGGGGAGGAGGAGGCCGACGTGTCCTGGGATCCCCAAGGACCCGTGGAGTGAGTACCAACAAGGCTGATTTGGCCACAATTTCAGAATGAAAAACACCTGCGTTCTCCATGCACCAAGCAGTCTGAGAGTCATTCAGCAAACACCCAGGGACATCTCCCACCTTCCCAACGCGGGCACGACCCCCCACAGCTCATACTATGCCTGCTAAGTCCCAGTTACAACCGGCTAAGGCAGGATATGCATGCGGGATTGCCGGCTCCACAGCCTGCATGGTTTAGGGCAGGCTTGCTAGGTAGTGAGTTCCCAGTCACTGGGGGTGATCAAGTGGAGCCCCGGTTGATGGCTTCGTGAGGCCAAGGGAGGCCAGGCTACAGAGCTGGGGGCAGACCCAGCGGGAGTCTGGTCCAGGCCACGGGCCCTGCTCTGGTGTTGGGCCCAGCCCAGCATCTGGGCCCACGGACTCGGCCTCGCGAGTTCACCCCACGGGAGACGCACCGGCCCTGCAAGCCGGAGAGGTCTGAGGAACATGGTAAGCGTGGGTTTTCATCTCATCTTAGGCTTCAACTTGATTCAGGGGTGGGGCCGCCCCGAGTGGCCCTGGGTCCTAAGCTCCATCTCCACGGACAATGGGCTTTGACCGGTGCAGTCTGCGTGGCCCGGAGCCGGCACACAGGACCGCACGTGCACTCGGGGGACCCGGCCGGAGGAGGTGGTAACGGCACGCTCACCAGGGAGAGCGCCCCAGTCTGTCCAATCTGCAGATGGAGACCGGACATATTCCCAACAGGAAGATGCCAAGTCCCCAACATCACGGGACCCATGTCCCTCTGGGCCTGTCCTCCCACGAGGGGCTCTGCAAACCCCACAAAGCCCAGCACCCCAGCCATCCCTCCTGGGCGCCCCTGCCGCTCCCAGGCCACCTGGCGGCTTCAGACGGTGCTCGTGGGAATGGACGTGACCCACTGTGCTCGCGGCACACAGCTGGACCCGGTGCTGCCCCGCCTCACCCCGAAGCCGTGATGGGCACAGCGCCCCCGAGCAGGGAGAGCACTGGCATTCATGCCCCCGTGGATGGCGGGGTTCCCGCATCCCCGCCGTCCCTGCCTGTCCAGCACACACACACCATCCTGAGGCTGCCTCAGTCGTTAAAAAAGTGGGGTTCAGGGCCTGACTGTTTGAGGTTTGGGCTCAAACCTTAACTCTGTCATGTACTTTCTGTGTTACTTTGGGCAGGTCGCTAAACCTCTCTGAGCCCCACTTCCTTGTTCCTACAACGGGAATCCTGGAGCCTCATGATGCCGTCAGGGGGCTTCCCCCCGGGATTCGTGCCACTGGGAGCACCACCCGCGGGCTGCACCTGGCTCTGTGGAACTTGTGTTTTTTAGGCCAGAGAAGCTGATGTTTGGACTTGGGAACATCTCGGCGTGCGTGGGGACAGGGGCCAGCTCGGAGCCGGAATCCCCGTGAGGGGAGCCATGCTTGGGGGTGGACCGCGGGGCACAGAGCCACTCGTCATCCGAGATGATTCTCCGGTTCTGTCCACGGGTGGAAAGGGACCCCAGGTCATGCAGAAGCCTGAGGGCAGGCGGCAGGCGGGGGTCAGGATCGGAGTGTAGGCGGCGGGATCTTCCGGCCCACTGAACCCGCGACCCCAAGGCCCTCTTTCCAAGCTCTTCCCGCAAGTCGTTCTCGGGAGTCCCTGCCACACGAGGGGAGACCGAGGGGACCCCCCCCAGGGAACGGAACAAGAATCACGTATTGCCCTTGGGAGGCGGGTCTCCTCCGGTCAGCACGGTTCCCGTGAGCCACACGCAGCTGTTTACCGTCACAGATTAAGACAGAATTGAAACTAGTTCCTCAGACCCAGTGAGCCATGTTTCAAGGGCTCAGGTGCCACGTGTGGTCAGCGGCCACACAGAGTCACAGAACGCTCCCACCCCATCTCTGGGACCCGCAGCTGGCACCACTCCCACGTGGGGCCTGGGAGCTCTTGGCTGTGGCCGCCTGTCCACGTACCGTGGGGGACGGAGGTCTGGCAGCGCCTCTGGCCCCTATGCACCGGATGCCAGTAGTCCCCAGCCCAGGCTGCCAGGCGTCCTAGGTGTGTGTGGGGGGAACAAAGCCCCGCCCCACCCCACGCCCCGTCCAGGAAGCCCCTGGCCAGCCCACTCAGACCACCCCGGGCGTTGCTGGGGGGAGGGAAGCAGGAGACAAAGAGACGAAGCCCACCGGACCAGTTTTCTTCAGGGCCCTGGCGTGGGGACCTGGCCTGGTGGCAGGGAGTCGGTGAGGGCCACCTGGGTTGGTGCCCCCTCGGCCACTGCACAGCCTCCACAGCCTCCAAGCCTCCTGCCTCGCCCTGCTCCCCGCTGCCCACGCACACGTGCTTCCGTGAGTTCGTATCCGCTGCTCCCCACACCTGGAGCGCCCGCTCTGCCCGCTATCCCGGCACCCGTGCTGGCCAGGGGTCCCCAGGACCACCCATAGGCCCGACTCCCAGGGGGACCGCGAGCGTTTCACATGGACCACGCCTCAGCTAGGACCCACCTCCTCCGCAGCCGCTCCAGGCTCTTGGGGCGGCTGCGGTCTGGGCTTCCCTTCCCCGACCCGAGGCTGCGCGCAGACCCTCCCGGCCCCAGGTGACGCTGGTCCACGCTCTCTGGTCTCTGCCGCTTCCTTCCTCCGACTCCCTGTTTTGCAAAACAAACCTCAAGGGCCTCGGGGCTCCCTGTGCGCCACCCCCTGCAGACTGTGGGCGCCTAGAGGGCAGGGACTGGCATTTTGTCCCGTGTTTCTGGGGCCAGTCCGGGGCCTGGTGCCCGGCAGGGACACCGGTAACTCAGACTGTGAAACACTAATGTACCAGGAGCCCGGGTGCGGGGGCTCAGACCGGAAATGACACAGTCCCGGCCCCGGCACACTGGGACGGAGCAGGTGAGCACACCCAGACAGAGCGTCTGTCCGTCCATCTGTCTGCCTGCCCCGAAGCCGTCGGTCACACAGGAGGGCCCCACATCGGCCTCTGCTGACCTCCAGGTGCCCACCTTTCCCAGGCGACTGCTCGCGGCCGGGGGAGCGGGGGCGGGGGGGGGGGGCTGGCCTCTGTGGGCTGGGCAAGGGCTGGAGAATAACACCCAGCATCCCTTAGGAGAAGGTTCCAGTAAGATGCCACCAGGGAGGAGTGACTTCCGATTCCCAGAACCCTGTGGTTGAAGAACGGGGTCCACGCCCATTCCGGACTCGGCTCCACCGTCTGCTGTGAGATCCGGCCAGCGCCTGAGCCTCCGGGGCCTCAGCTGCCGCGTCTGTGACACAGGAATCACACCTCCTTCCCGAGGACACCGTGAGGCTCACTGACACAAGGCGTGCGTTCCCCGTGCCCAGAGACTCGCAGGGCCACGACTGCCACGCGGCGAACCTCGGGTTCCTGCCCCGTGGCGCCACCCTGACCTCACCACACCGGGTGCTCGGTCTCCGTCAGCAGGCTGCCCCGGGCCAACGCCAGCCAGCAGCTGCCCAAGCAACAAATGCCCTAGAGGCCCTGGGGTTACCATGGCAACTGCCTTTGGAGCAAACGGCTGCGACTTTATCAGAAAGTTCTCTTTTCCCTTGACTTTCAGGTGCACCAAGTTCACGGAATTTCTGACTGTGGCTTTATTCTACCTCGGAGCCAACTCTTTTTCCCTGGAAACCCCCCTCCAAACAGTAACCAGGCGGGCAGAGCTGGGCACACGCCCACCGTCTGCGTGCCCCTGTGAGGCAGGGCGGTCTGGGCATGGGCACTGTGTCCCCCTGCCTGGACGGCCAGGTCCACATCCCCGTCAGCTGCTGCATCTGCAGCGGCCAGCCTGAGGCACCTCGGGGGGAAGGCGAAGCCTCCTCCTCCAGGGGCCAGCGAGGAACCCCTGGGCCTGAGCTGACTCTACCCTGTCACTGCCAAGAGAGAAACAGAGCCCTGGGGTCAGCCCGTGAGAAGACCCACCCCAGAAAACGGCCCAGAACACGGGGTGCTCACCCCTGGGGTTCAGAGCCCGCACTGAGGACATCTGCTTCGCAAGCGCTCAGCTGGCCACGCACCCGGCTGGGTGGGGAGAGGAAGGGGGTTCCTGGTTCCCGCTGGTTTGGCAGCAAGGGGGGGCACCCACAAAGGGCCCAGACGGAGGCCCTCAGTCCAGTTTGTGCCCTTCACCGCGCCGCCACCGTCGGCGTCCCACTGGGAGGGACTCAGGCTCAGGGCTGGTCCTACGGCTGTCTGGGCCGGCTCACTCCAGGGTCAGCCAGGGCGGGGACCCCATCTGGAGACTGACAGGGTCGGTCCGGAAGCAAGGGCGTGTGGGGCAGAGCCGAGCCCGTCCCTGGGGGCTGTCTCCCGTTGGGGGGGCACAGAGATGGGGGGAGGGTCCGGTGCTGGCGCAGAGGGGCAGGCACCGGGCAGCCGTGTCCAGCCAGGGGAGAGCCCGGTCCTGCCGGCAGCGCCCTCTCCTCTGGACCAGGTCGGCACGGTGCCAGTGAGGCGGCCGGGCATGCTCTCTGCGACGCCCCGGATAGCTGCCTTCCCTGTCATGCGGGGACGCCGGGTCTAAGATGAGCGGGTTGATGCCGGACACACCGCGGAAAGGTCAGGCCTCCGGGACCGCGGCGGGAAGTCTCGCACCGAGCGGCTCCCAGCACGTGCGCCCGCGTGCCGGGTGGGACCCCTCGTGGGCCACGTGGGGCCCTTGTCGCTGTATCCTGCTCCGGCCTCAACAGGCACCTGCAGGGTCAGTGGCTCCGTCAGCTCTGCAGTCCGTGGCCCCGCCCCCGAGCCCCTGGACCACCTGCTGGGAGAACGCATTCTGCTGTTGGATCAGATACACTGGAAACTCACAGGACCTAATGGTCTCACCCCTCCAACCGCTTCCGGACAGAGACGCTGTCATCACCCCATTCCACAGCCGGGGAAACCGAGGCTCAGAGTGCTTGAGCAAGTAGCTTCAGGGCCACAGCCTTTACTCTGACCCCCCACACCAGGCCGCATGTCCGGGGACGAACCAGGCTCCCTCAGGGGCTCCGTGTCCCGGGCAGACGCGGCCGCTTACAAAGCTGCGGGCCGCACGCCGTCGGGGCGGACAACGTGCGCACGCGCAGAGCGCTGGCGCACGTAGCTGGCAGTGGGGGGCTGCTGCGCGCGCTGGACGCCGGGCCGGAAGCGCATTTTACGCAGAGGCCACAGCATGGGGGGCCCTGGTGCGCCGCGTGAAGCCGCTCTGGCCCAGGTAGCGGACGACGGGGCAGCCTGAGGGACACACGGGCCGCGGACGCTCCCGCCGCGTGGGCCGAGCTCCGTGGGCGGCAGCTCGGTTTTCCCTCAGACCAGACCGCGTGAGCTCCTGGGGGTCTGTTCCTGCTGCATCGGTCCCAGCAAACTCCCAGCTGTCAGCGCAGAGCCCGACGCGGGGCTCGAACCCACGAACGTGAGATCATGACCTGAGCCTAAGTCAGACACTAAACCGACTGAGCCCCCAGGCGCCCCCAAAGTGATGACTTTTTAAACATCATGTCGCTGTTGTGTTCAAACCCTCCAGTGGCGAAACCAAGGTGGATCCGAGAGGAGGACAAAGCCAGCCCGGCCTCTCTGCCCCTCCCCTCCCCCCAGGTTCTCGCTCTGGCCGCGCTGGGCGCTGCCCCTGGGAGCCACCATGGCTCTGATCTGGGTGAGCCCTGGTTCTGCTACCAACTCACCCCTCTGAGCCTCAGTTTCCTCATCTGCAAAGTGGCCATAAAATGTCTATCTTGCAAGGCACACGTAGGAATTAAGTGAGGTACCGTGTGCACACAGAATGCAGGCGCGAACTTGGCGCTCAGCAAACAGCAGTGGCCGTGTTCGCCGCCCACCTCTCTGGGCCCCAGCGTCCTGGTCCGCGCACCTGGGCTTCCTTCCGGTAAGGACGAAACAGCAAGAGGAGGTGAAGGCTGCCGGCCTGCTTTACCTGCCGCCGCCTCCGGGGAGTCCTCCTGCGTCTGGCCCCACGCCCTCCGACCGCCATCCCCGACCTGACGGCCCATCCCTGGCCGTGCGCCGCGGCCCGTCTGTCGGTCGCACAGCTACCACGAGTCACCCGCTGACTTGCGTCCCCGGGGCCCGGGAGCCCTGGAGCCCAGGGACGCGGAGCGGGGCTCCCACGCGGGGTCTCGCTCCGGGCCCAGAGCCCCGCCCACGCGGCTTCCGGCCTCCGCGGCTTTAATTGGGTTCGAGTCCAGGAATGGAGGGGCGCAGCCGGGCCCCCGACTCCCATCCGACGCCTCGCTGCTTCTCCAGGATAGGAGTTGACTGAAATTAAGGCCGTTTTCTAGACAAAAGAAGCCAATTTAGGACTTTAGAAATAATTGCAGCTCTGTGTTATGTCCCATTTGGGGAAGGAAGGGGCCTCAGATAAACAAAATCACGCGAGCGGGCGTCCCCATCCGTCCTAACAAAGGGCGCACTTAATCTCCAACGACGGTTGCTTGCAAGGTGCCCTCCGCCCGCCCAGGTTCTTCCAGAAGCCTCCGCGCCCCGCCCACAGACCCCGCTGGCGTCAGGCCCCATCCGGCGCCGTCTTTGGTGTGGCCCTCGCCCAACTACCAGAGGCCTATGTCCCCAGAGCGCGGGGCCGCTGGGGACTCGGCACCCTGCTCCGCCCGCCCCCCAGGCCCCTGCGCCTCCAGTCCGGCCGGCCGTAGGCTCCGCTGCCCCCACACCGGCTGGGCCGGAAAACTCATCTGTAAACGCCCCTCCCCCTCTTTCTCTTGGAGAATGCCCCCTCTTCCTCCAAAACCCGGTTTAAGTGTGACCTCCTCTCTAAAGGCTTTTGTTGACTTTTATGAAGGTCAGTCCTGAGTGTCTCCCGTTAACACACCTGCCGCGTTACACTGGCTCATTTCCACGCGTCCGCCCTCCTGCAGCGAGGCCGTGGAGGACGGCGGAGCGTTCACACGGCTCTCTGTGCTCCTGCGGCCGCGGAGGGACGGAGGGGGCTGGGGCTTCCCGTGTGTGGCAGTCCTCTGTTGCTGACAGTTCCCCGGCTCGGGGGTCGCACCCGTGAGACCAGACCCGTGAGACCAGACGCACGCAGTGGGGCCCACGGGAGACGAGGTGCCACACTGGGACACAGGCGGCCCGGGGCTCACCTGGGAACAGGGCCAGGGCACCCGGCCCTGCAGGGCCGACGCCGGAGGCTGCAGTGTGGCCCGGTGACTGGTCCCGCTGCCAGCCTGGAGCCCCCTGGACGCTGGGGGCCGTCACGCTGGGGCTGCAGCACTGGGCAGGGCAGGGCAGATGCGCCACTGGAGTGCGTCCCTCCCCAGCTCTCAACCGCTCACCGCCCAACGCTTGGGCCGCCTTTCCCCTGAAGCCTGTCACCTCACCATGACTTAGCGGCCAGCTGGGGGCAGGGGATGTGAGGCACAGGACGGGACAGCAGCTCTGTGTGTCCCGTGTGGGGCCCGACCCTCCCAGCCCCGACCTGCACGGTGGGCTCTGGGCACTGGGTCCCCGGAGCATCTGAGAGAGGCTGGTGTGCCTGCTATGCCCTGATTCTCCCCAGACACACGAACGAGCAGACACACACGTGTGTAACATGCACACTCACATATACTCATGCAGGCACACATGTGCACACATGCATATTCACACAGGCACACACATGCACGCTCATGTGGGCACACATGTGCACACACATGCATAGCATGCACACTCGTGCACTCCCATGCACACTCATGCAGGCGCAGGCACACACACGTGGAAGCCTCTCTTACCCCACTCCCTAATATCTGTTCTGTGGCATTTACTTCTTCTGTAATTACGTGTCCGTGTCTTTCCCCACCTCTGGCTCACGAGAGGCATTCAGTCAATACGGCCACACCTGGCCCAGGTGGCCACCAGACCAGCAGTGACATTTCCCAGTCCTGGTAGGGCTCCAGAAGCCCACTGTGCGTGCCTGGGTGTCAAGCACGGCCCCCAGTGTCTGTTCGCAGGATCCAGGCAGCGGTGGCTATCCCCGCCCGGAGCCGCCCGCCTCCTCCCCCTGGTGGCTCCCTCAGTCTGTCTGTCCGACAGGCTCTGGGCCGGCATGGGTCCGAGTCAGTGGCTATGTGGATGCGGGTCCTGCTCTGACCGGGAGCCCTTCAGCTGGTACCTCCGATCCCGGGGTCTTTGGAAGCATGGCGCCCAGAGCCCCAGACCGGTGGCCACCTGGCCCTGCCACCCACGTGGCTTCAGGAGGCCCCCAGGGCTCCGGGTCAGGTCGGAATCCTGTCCTGCTCACCAACTCGGTTTCCTCCATGACCACTCCCTGAGGTCCGTCACAGCACCGTCACCTCCCCTGGACACCGGGTGGGCAGCCAGGTGACCGCCGTGTTCTCCAGAGTCCACATCAGGCTGGCGGGGCTGGAAGGTCTCGCTCCGATGGCAGCGGGCCGCTTCTCCCGCCCTGTCCCCTCCCCCAGATGCAGCATCACGAGGTGTCCCCGCAGCGTAGGTGAGGACGCGCATCCAGGGCCATTAACGGGCGCCACAGCCCTGCCCCACAGACAGTGACCTTCCTAACACCAAGGCCAGGAGACCTCCATGGGACCGTGTGGAGGTCACGCTGAGCCAGCCCCGTGCCCCCCGAGCTCTCATGCCAGGTCATGAGATGAGGCACCTGCTGGGCGGTCCCGTCCTGTCCCCGACCTTGCCACAGTGTCACCTTCCCCGAGACCACAGTGCACACACGGATGACCCCCCCCGGAACCTGGGAAGGGCGTGAGAAAAACAAACCGTCGCCGGAGAGTCTGACGAGGGGCTGATTGCTGCTAAGGAGCTGAATTTCCTCTTCAATTATTCATGAACACAAGTCAGTGTTTGTGTCCGGGCAGCCATCGAAAATGAGACACGCTGACGCAGTTCGGGAAAAGTGCCCTGTTGGAAACGGCAAAACCGAATTGGATGACAGATTATTCTATGAATGAATTTATTCTGTTTCGTGTCTCAGCTGGATTTGGGGAGTTTATGATGAGAGGAAGGCGGAGAGTCTGCACCGACTGGTCATTGACCCCCGCGTCCCGCCAGCCCCGCTGGCCAAGCCCCTCTGCCAGAAGGTGCAGGGATCCTGCGCGGGGCACAGGGAGAGTGTTTCCAGAGGGCCACGCCCTGAACCAGCAACCTCACACTTGGGGGTCCGCCTGAAGGACATGACCGGATGGCTGCAGGGGGGAGGGGGGAGGTGTGAGGGTGCGGAGCAGAGGATCTTAGGGCAATGAAGCTACTCCACAGGACACAAGTCCTCACATGTCTGCCCAGACCCCTGGGCTGTGACACCCAAGGGAAGCCCACATACACTGCTACCACCTTTGTGTGATCACGGCAGGTCAGCGTGGGCCCAGCATCACTGACAAGTGCCGAGCTCCGGTGGCCGAGGCTCCGTGCCTGCGGGGCTGGGGGCCTGCGGAACATCTCTGCACCCTCCTCTTGATTTCCCTGTGAACCTAAAACTTCTCTTAAAAAACAGATTTTTAAAATACATATCACAGGTTAAAGGCAAAAGAAATTTCATCAAAGCTTTGTCTAACGTAGCATCTGATGGCGGAGAACTTATGGTGGCCTCACAGGGTTGGGGGACAAAAGTTAGAACTCAGGCCTCAGCAATATCACAAATATGCCAGGGCTTTGTTCCGGTCACACCAAAGGACCAGTGACAAGCAGGAAACAGACTAGGCTCTTAGCAATGGGACCTCAGGTCCAAATTACTACATGAACGGACTACGGGAGGAAAGTTATTTAATCATCTCCATTAATGCAAAAATGTACACAGAATTTAATATCCATTTTGACTTAAAAAAAAGAATCTAAAGAAACTCCTGGGGGGCGCCTGGGTGGCTCAGTCGGTTAAGCGTTTGACTTCGGCTCAGGTCATGATCTCACAGTTCGTGGGTTCGAGCCCCACGTCGGGCTCTGTGCTGACAGCTCAGAGCCTGGAGCTGCTTCAGATTCTGTGTCTCCCCCTCTCTCTGCCCCTCCCCAACTCACGCTCTGTCTCTGTCTCTCAAAAATAAACATTAAATTTTTTTAAACAGACGTTTCTGAACCTGGAAAATCTGCAGCAAATACTACAATATTTAATAATAAAATATTAGAAGCTTTTCCCTGGAGTTTGTGGATGGTTGGCTATCAAAACTTCTTTTCTTCAGAGAGGTCTAGTTAGGGCAATAAAGAAGGAAAATGCTTCTAAATGTACGAGGTTAGAAAGAAAAATATTGAGTTGTCATTTTTCACCAATGGCATGACTGCATACCTAGAAAACCTGGAAGAATCTACAGATAAATTATTAGAGTAAATTCACAAATTTAGCAAGGTCACTAAGCATGAGATCAATATACAGAAACCAATTATGTTTCTCCATGCAAGCCATAAATAGGAAAATAATGTTTTTAAGTCTACCATTGTAATGGCATAAAAAACCTAACACTTATATAAAAATCCAACGGAAAATTTTAGAGAACTCCCCTGTAAAAACCATAAGCTATGAACTATAAAACGTCACCGACATAAATTAAACAAGGCCTAAATAAATGAGGGGACACACCGTGTTTATGGGCCAGGAGACTCAACATTATAAAGATACCACTTTTCCCCAAATAGATTTGCAGATTCGACGTAACACCAGTAAAAATCCCAGAAGGTGCTGGGAGCGTGGAGAGATTGACAGAACAGGTCGGAGACTCATACAGAATAAAAGGGCTGAGAATGTGCAGATCGTTGCACTCTCAGATAAAAAGACTTTAAAAATGAAAGAGTGCTAATTAAGACAGGATGGCATCGGTACAGGGGGAAACAGAGAAGCCGCGATACGGCCACCTGCGCGGCTGCGCCACCACCCGTTCGCCCGGGTCACAGACGGACGGGGAGAAGTGACAACCGGAAGGCTGCTCGGACACAGTAACGGGAACCATCTTCCCAAGCCCGGCATCAGCAGAGACTTTTCAAACAGGACACAAAATCGCTAAACCAGTAAGAAATGACAGTGTTGGGAGGGAGGCAGATGGGCCAGGGTGGAAGACATTTTTGACACACCCACTGACGCGAGACGCTACAGAATATGCTGAGAATATGTCCAAACTGGAAAGAGAAAGAGACTCACAACCAGGATGACTATTTGAACAGGTAGGTGCTTTAAAGTGACGATATTTATGGGACGCCTGG
Organism: Suricata suricatta; assembly: GCF_006229205.1. Taxonomy (NCBI): domain Eukaryota; kingdom Metazoa; phylum Chordata; class Mammalia; order Carnivora; family Herpestidae; genus Suricata; species Suricata suricatta. Next base: position 816,917 of record NC_043716.1, read on the forward strand.
GCGGCTCACTCAGTTAAGCGGCCAACTTGGGCTAAGGTCATGGTCTCACGGTTTGTGGTTCAAGCCCCGCGTCGGGCTCTGTGCTGACAGCTCGGAGCCCGGAGCTGCTTCGGATTCTGTGTCTCCCCCGCTCTCTACCCCTCCCCTGCTCACGCTCTGTCTTTCTGTCTTTCAAAAATAAATAAACATAAAAAAATTTTTTAATAAATAAAATAAAATGATGCTATTTAAATGACCAATGAACCAAAATTCACTCAAGGTCATTGGCAATCAGGTAAACACATTAAAACCACTGTTCCCTCGAAGTCCGAAATAAAAGAGACTTAAGGTCCCAACAAAGGTGTGGAGGAGGTCGATGTTCCTGCTCTGCTTGTGGGGCTCCTGGGAAGGGACGTTTGTGCAACCACATTAGGAAAGAGTTTGGTAAACTTCCCGAAGTCAAGAAGACGCAAACCCTTAACCAGCAATCTTGTCTTCAGCACATGAGCAACAGAATTGGCCGCCTACACCTGCGTCAGTACGTACGCGAATGCCCACGGCAGCGATACCACGGTGGGGAAAAATGAGAGGCAACTCCAAAGTCCAGTAATAACACAGAAGTCATTCTGTTTCATTATTCTATTTATCCTGTTGGGTAAACAAACTATAGCATCTTCATTGCACAAAATATTAAACAATAGTGAACAATGCACACAACCCAGATTGCAATTACACGGATGAATCTCAGAAACAACGCAGAATAGAGAGCCAGACACAGAACGCTGCTGTGTGAGTCCATTTACACAACATTCGACATCAGGCGAAACTAATTCGGGATGTGTGGGAGCGTCGAAAGAGGATTCCCAGCGGGAAGAGCTAAGGTTTCTAGGGGTTCACCATGTTCTGCCTTGCGATTTGATGTGCTCACTCTGCAAAATCATAACAACTGCTCTGTGACGTGTGTGTTCTTCTCCAGTAGCACAGGTAAGAAATTATATATATGTGTGTATATATACACACACACATATGTATGTGTATATATACATACACATATACACACATATATATTTAATGTTTATTTTTGAAAGAGACAGCATGGGTGGGGGAGGGGCAAAGAGAGAGGGAGACACAGAATCTGAAGCAGGCTCCAGGCTCTGAGCTGTCAGCGCAGAGCCCGACACGGGGCTCGAACCCACGAACTGTGAGATCATGACCTGAGCCAAAGTCAGATGCTCAATGGACCCAGCCACCCAGGTGCCCCTATTTTAAATAACACCCGTAACTGATCTGGACACGAGGCAAACAAGCAAGGCGAGGTAGGGGAAAGTCCTAGATGGATCCTGGGGCTGGTGGGGTGCTGGGGGCTTGGGCGGGGTGGGGAGGGAAGGTCGGGGTGGGGGGAAGAGGCTGTATCACCCCCAGCTTTTCCTCCACATTGTAGGAGGCGAAATTGTCGGCCAGACTCTTACGTAATCGGTATTCACAACAGACCCTTTAACCTTGTTCTTTGGAGAAAACACACGTCTGCGTCCCAGGGGATGAATGAGGATTTCATTGCCTTGGGGGCTGAGGGTATTACTTCTCTTCTCTTGACGCAATGTGTCACCAACGGCAGTGCGGCCCCGCTGGAGGGAGGCGAAGCCCGACGGGGCTCACTGGGTCGGACCTCGTGGCTTTCCTGCAGGGGGCAGCTCCTGGAGCCGGGACCCAGAGAGAGAAACAAAGCACAAAGCACGGCGCACGCACCGCCCAGCCTCCTTCCTCTGCCACCTGCACGTCCGCCGGGAGCCTTAAACACGTGACTTCCTCAGCGTCGCGCCAAAACACGCGCAGGCGGGCCACGTGGCTTTGCTGCGTTTCACCCACGCCATGTCTTCGGCAAAGTCAAGGTCTGGGCAGCCTGGCCTGGAGCACGTCTGTCTACACTGTTGCTCCAACAGCGTTTACGCACTTCCTGTCTCTGCATCACCTTCCAGCAATTCTCACAATATTTCAAACTTTTCGCCATTGTGTTTGTGACGAGATGAGTCCTGGTCGTGATCGGGACTCAGGAGACGTTCAGGGGGCGGCTGGCAGTTCTTAGCAATAAAGCATTTTTAATTAAGGCGTCTACAGAGTTTTAGACAGAACACTATTGCCCATGTTACAGATAACTCACACATCACAAACCTGTGGGAGCACAGCCTCCCCACCCACGGGGCAGGTGCACGGCCTCCCCACCCACGGGGCAGGTGCGCCGCCTCCCCACCCACAGGGCAGGTGCACGGCCTCCCCACCCACAGGGCAGGTGCACGGCCTCCCCACCCACGGGGCAGGTGCACGGCCTCCCCACCCACGGGGCAGGTGCACGGCCTCCCCACCCACGGGGCAGGTGTGCAGCCTCCCCACTCACGGGGTTTAATCAGACCTTAATGCTTTCAAGATGCTCAGTCTTTGTCCTAAAGGTTTTCCTAGCCCCGGATGGGGAAACAGAGGCTCAGAGCAGGACGGCTGCTCGTTCAAGGAGGGACAGTCATAGTCTGTCACGTTGCCGTGGGGGAGCCTCCTCTCCACCCTCTGGAGGGGCTGTGGCTGCAGGGTCATTTCCATCCATCTCTCCGGCCCCTTCCTCCCGGAAGAGGGGACCTTCATCTCGTGTCTGTTCTCCACACCTTCAGTGGGGGCAGGAGGCGATGCCCAGGAGAGCCGGGCGCCTGCCACCCACGCCCGCCAACCCCCAGAAGCGAGAGGGGACCTCGGGAGGAGCCCGTGTCCCAGGGGTGCCCCGCTTCCTGTCTGGCCGACCCGGCGGATGGGACGGCGCTCACTCGCTCGGGAGGAAACAGCAGGTTCCGAGAGGAAGGTGAGCTCAGCCTTGGCCGTGGCGTCTGAGGACATTTCACGGCGTTCAGCGGGAGGGTCCAGGGTGCAGGTGGAGCCCCGGGGGCAGCCCTGGCCTGGGGACGTCAGGGCACACGGGTGCGAAGGGAGGCGAGGGCGGAGGGCGGGACTTCCGGGCGGCAGGGTGAGCAGCGCATGGAGACGGGACGGGGGGGGGGGGGGGGGGGGGGGGGGGGGGAGCGGGGGGGCGCAGACTGCGGCCCAAGGCCCAGAGCTCAGCGCCACCTGCGAGCCCGGCCCCCCCGCCCCCCAGGCCAGCAGAGCCCGACCCGATCAGCGCTCCAACAACCTTCCCAGGCAATCCTGCCGCATCGCGGGAGTTCAAGGACCCCTGCCGTCTTACACGGCCCTCAGGAGATTGATGTCCAGGTGTTCTCCAGGCATCCGGTAGGTTGTGACGTCACGATGAACCTTCTTTTCCTATTTACTCTTCCAGTCCTTTGCAGCTGGTCTGAACTGGTCTGAACCCAAAAGCCTCACAAGATCCACCCGCCGGCTGCTTAGTTGGCCCGCGGGCTGTCCCTCGACGTGCCTGACCGTTGAATGACACCGGATGAAGACGGAGAAGAAGCCACAGGTTTGGGAATGAAGGGACATCTGTAAACTCAGTAAAAAGCTACTTCTTTGGAGAGAAGGCGTCCAAGACAAGGCATCGGTCTATGTGCTGTGCGCACCTTCCGGACACGCGGCAGGTGAGCCCTGGATGGCAGGCAGGCCGGACCCCCCCCTCCCCCGTCCCACCAGGACCACGGACCCCCCTCGGGCAGAGTCAGGGACGCACGCAGGTTTGTGAAGGCCGCTCAGGCTCTCCCAGACCTGCCGGCATTCTGCGGCGGGCGGCGAGCATGAGACCGTTGACACTGATTCCCTGTCTGATTCCCTGTCGTCACTGTCTCTGCTTCCAGGGCCTCGTTTCCCAAACACCTGCAACAGGCTGCCGGCTCGGGGGCTCAAGCTGCCTAGACGGGAGGGGCCGGGGCAGGGCAGCAAGAGCGTGGCTCCCTGCACGGTGCGTGGACGCGGACATGGATGTGGACGCCGCGGCAGGTGGAGCTGGCGGGGTGCTGACCTCGGAAATCAGCTGTCTTAATTTTCTCTATCTCTGCCATTATTTCTGTTCTCATTTTATCTTCGGGGTTTTTTCCTACTGTCTCATTGCTCTTTTAACATATTTACCTTTCCTGTGTGGTTTTTTTAAATGTGCCTAATTAGATTAGCTAGTGGTTTACTCATTTTAGGCTGTTCCCCCCGAAGCAGCATCACTCCGCTCTATTTCCTGGTTCCACTGCTGCTGATGTGTCCATTTCTGTCCTTGTCTCCGGCAACTCCTTCTTTTCTGAAGCTTATTTTGTTCTCAGTGGTTCCCCTCCCAACTTTTGGGGCTGAGCCCTTCGTTTCTTTAACTTCATTCCTGGGCAGGAACCATGTCCATGTTTAAGAGCCCCTTGTGTCGTGCCCCCGGCTCTCTCTGGAGCCCATCGGGATCGACTCCTGGCGTTTGCCCTGACGTCTACTCTTGTTAAATACTCTGCAGTCTTGCTTCGGATTTCTTGGCAGTGAGGAAGTGGGGGCGGGGGTGCCCGGGTTTCCACTCACAGGTTTTCTTGTGGACCTGTGTCACTGTCCCGACTCTGTGATGTTAACAAGCTAAGAGCAGGGAGGTATTTTCCTTGGTCATTTCTACCCGTTGGCGTTTCCAGGCTTCTACGTGACCTACTGTCCTGTGTGCCCAAGTCATGAATGTTCCAGCAGATGCGTCCGGGCCAGGAGACAGAGTGACCCTTTACTGCCGTCTCTCCCTGTTTCACTGCTCTTCCTTGTCATTTTTCTCTCATGAATTCTGTCACCACGTTTTGACTTAAAAACACGTATGACAGGGATGCCTGGGTGGCTCAGCCAGTTGAGCATCTGACGTTGGCTCAGGTCACGATCTCACGGTTCATGGCTTCACGACCCGCGTCGGGCTCTGTGCTGACAGCTCGGAGACTGGAGTCGAGTCTGTCTTCAGATTCTGTGACTCCCTCTCTGCCCCTCTCCTGCTTGTGCTGTTTCTCTCTCCAAAATAAATAGGCATTAAAAAGAATAAAATCTGGGGCGCCTGGGTGGCTCAGTCAGCTAAGCGTCCGGCTTCAGCTCAGGTCATGATCCCACGGTTCCTGGGTTCGAGCCCTGCATCGGGCTCTGTGCTGACAGCTCGGAGCCTGGAGTCTGCTTCAGATTCTGTGTCTCCCTGTCTCTCTGACCCTCCCCTGCTCGTGCTCTCTCTCTCTCTCTCTGTCTCTCAAAAAGTAAATAAAAAACATTCAAAAAATAAAAAGAATTAAATCCAAAGTACAAAATAAATGTAGGCACATCCTTATTGACACGAACAAGTGAGGTAACAAATAAAGCGATAAAAGTGCTAGGTCGGCTCGGCTTCTGGCCCAGAGCGACCACGAAAGTCCAACCTGGAGATTCCTTATAAGAGGACCCAGCAAAGCAAGCCTTGTAAAGTCTTCATGAACAATCTGTATTCTTGCTGAGCTCATGTAAATAATTAGGCCAGGGTTGTTAAGAATGGACTCGTTCCACCAATGCATTAATCTCGACTTGGCTATCTCTGCTAATGGAGGGTTGCTTTAGAGAGAAAAACCGTTTCAGCAATGCACTCCTGTAAATGTCATTCTAGTTCTGAGTGCCTTTGAATATTTGTTAATGGATCTCAGGCTTGTCAGTCTGTGAGAATGATATTTAAAATGGGGGTCACACCTTTCCAAAAGACTTAAAGGTGGAATCCACAGATATGCAACTAAACAAGAAGTTCAGCCCCTCTTAAAGTTTCAGGTATCTCTCTGGAGTTAAGTGGACTGACTCAGAAAAAAACCCTCAACTTGGTGAGGCGATCCAGATCCAGTCGATCAGCTTGAACTGATCCTCAAAAAGACTCTGACTCCTGAGAATCTCCAGCCCTGCTCCAGCCACAGCCCGGAAGCTGGCTGGTCTAGCACGGCAGAAGCCTGAGGAATCATCAGTCCAGTAAGATAAATTGTCCTGTCTCTTTGCCATCGGACTGGCAAATGTCGTCCCAGAAAGCTGGGGGAACAGCAGAAGTTCCTGATGGTGCTAACCTTCCTCTTACGGATAGGACGTTCTGTTGGTATTCATTACCTCTAATCTGGGCATGAGATTTCAACAAGGCAAAAGGTAAGGAGGGCCTACGCCTCTACTGCCAGACTCTAATGGGGGGGGTCTTCCAGTGGCCACCAGACGCCCCGCGGACTGGGCTAAGGTTAGTAATGTAGGAAGAACCACGGAGGCGCATTGCACCTACCCGCCCAGGATCCTGAACAAGCAGGCTGTCATTCCTGCCTTTGTAAACCAGACAGCGTCAGATATTAAAAACCCTAAAGGAGACCCTTACTAAATTAACCACGGAGACTGGCAGAAATTGGCTAAACACTCCTCCCCTTTGCCCTTTATAGGGTAAAAAAAAAAAAAAAAATTCCCTACACCAAAGAGGACTATGCCAGGCTTTAGGGGAACAATGTTACTTCCATGCCAATAGCTCAGGAATTGTACAGGATAGTCTAGCTGTGGTTCGCGACCACCACAAGAGAAGAACAAGGAGCCAAAACCAAAATTGATATACTTTTAACATTTGGCTCTTGTATCATAAATAAGATCATAGCATTTGTCAAAGAGCAGGTAGATGCTATTCTGTTAATGGTCTTAAGAGCGTGTAGCCTTAAGCCAGAACAATGGGAACATAGCTGACCCAGGACTGGGTCAGTTACAACACAGAGCGGGGAATGTAAGGACGCAGGTCTGATTCCGGTTTCCCCTCTGACCTTGAAGGCCAGCTAACCCCATTAACATTCCGGGGGGCGGGCCTAAAGATGGAGGTTAAGACTAGTCACGCCCTACGCGGGGGTTCTGGGTCCACTCTGTGATTGGTTAAAGTTGCTGTCAATGATGTGATGCTATAATGATTGGACCCCTGCACCTGTGTCACCATTTCCTGTAACTCCCCTTCCCAAACTCATAAAAGGCCCTGCCCCTCCATGTTCGGGCTCGCTCCACGTGGACCCAGTGTGTTGTTGAGTCTGTGAGCCCGAGCTTAGGCTGGCCGGGCCTACAGGCGTACTAAAGCCCTTTGCTTTTGCATGTGTGCTTCGGCCTCCCTGGCGGCCTCTGGGTTTTGGGGGCGATGTTAAAATCTGGGTACAACAGTTGAACTTGTCCAGAGCCACACAGGTGATGGGCATGGAGCTGGGGTTCAAACCCGGGCACCTGCTAGAGTGCCCCCCTTCTCACGTTTATTTCAATCTTATGGGGCTCAAAGGAACCCTCAGGAGAGCAGAGAACCAACGGTCTTTGAATCCACGCTATCCGATCCCCTCCCAAGGAAAAGCCCAGGCCACACACAGTCCTGTCCTCACAGGCCGGCATCTAAATCTTAGGATCCTAGGCAGATTGTATGTTCTTTTTCTCTTTTTAAAATTTTTTTAATGTTTATTTAGTCTTGAAAGAGAGAGCGAGTTGGGGACAGACAGAGAGAGAGTGAGGGAGACAGAATCTGGAGCAGGCTCCAAGCTCTAAGCGGTCAGCACAGAGCCTGACGTGGGGCTCAAACCCACAAACCATGAGATCATGACCTGAGCTGAAGTCCGGTGGCTTAACCGCCTGAGCCACTCAGGTGCTGAGATTGTATTTCCTGAAACTAGTCCATCAATATCGCCCATCACACATGTCCCCTGGGTACTCTGGGACCCTCGACCCGCTCAGAGGCGGGGTCCGTGTTCCCTCCCCTTAACCCTGGTGGACTTTGTTCCTCTGGGAATTCCAAGAGTTGTCACAAAAAGGTCCCCATGATTCTCCAAGGATGCTGCTGCTTGGGACCAGTCACCAGGCCTGGGTAAGCGCCCTTGTCCTGCACAGAGACCCGCCCAGGTCTGCCTGAAACCCGGGGCAGCCCTGCCCACCCGGCTGGGCGTGTGACTACGCCAGACCAGCCTCCTCACCAAACTCTGTCCACACTGCAGACTCCTGAGCTGAACAAGCTGTGTGTGCCGTATTTTGTGGTGACAGACAATCCAGACAAGTCCCGGCCTCTGTCTGATTTCCAGACCCACGGACCCAATGGCCTCCTGCTCACACTCACCGCCTGTCCCCACGCCGCTGCAGACTCACCGTGTCTGGGCCGCGTGGAACAGAGAAAAGCCCCCCAAAATGTCACTCGCATCCTCGTTCTGTGAAAAAGTCCGTGTCTGCAGAGTCGCACTTTTTTGAGAGCCCTGCAGGGGCCTGAGCGCTGGGGGCGGCCCTGCAGTGCGCTCGGGGGAGGGGGGCATGGGAAGGTTCAGGGCAGCAGTGCAGCCCTGCGAGTGACGCTCAGCCACAGCTGGGTCAGTGCACAAGGCCCTCTCCGCCACACGTGTTTCTCTCCGGAAGCAGAAGCCATAGCTCTTTGGGAGAAGTGAGCACAAACCCTGCACTCACTGGTGAGATACCGAAGCCAAGGCACCTGATGGTCACAGGGCTTTTGCATCTGCCCTTGGGGCAGGACCAGGGTCTGGGGCAGGGTCCGGGGCGAGGCAGGGTTGGGGG
>NC_043716.1:825461-829379 GCF_006229205.1 Suricata suricatta
CGGATCGAGGGCGGGTCTGGGGCGGGGGCGGGGCCTGGGTCCAGGGGCAGGGTCTGGGGCCTGGGTGGGGGGTGGGGGGGAGGCGGGGGCCAGGGGCCAGGGCCGGGGCCGGGGCGGGGGCGGGGCGGGGCGGGACCAGGGCTGGAAGCCCTCTAGGGCCAGGGCCCTGCTCAGACAAGAGCTCAGGTCTGCTGCTGGGGGAGGTGCCGCCAATGCACACCAGGCCGCACCGGCTGCACGAGGAGGGGCGGGAGAGGGGAGACTCAGGACTGAGGGTCGGGCCCTGACCCCCGATGCTGGAGCCGGACGGGGGTGAGCGCGCGTGCGCCCCGGGGGAGCGGCTCCGGGCTCTGGAGTCGTGCTGGCTTGGGCAAGGTCCGCCAGCGCCCGGCTAGATGCCTGGCCCGGCTCCATCCCTCCCTGCTCCTACCGGCCCCTCACCCGACTCTGACCAAGGGAGAGGTGGGCCCGCGTCCAGGGGGAAAACCACTGCTCTCGGCCTCTACTCCTCTTCAGACACAACGTCAGACAGTCCATAAAAATTGTGAGTCACTCACACAAAACAAAGAATAAATACTCCGTTATCAAGGGATAAAACAATCGACTGAACCAGACGGAACCAGACTCCGAGATGGCTTCCAGATAACTGGGACGAATATAATACATATGACGTAATAAGCACAACATAATATAAACGTAAATAAATACTTATTACAAGTACTATATAAATATAAATAAAGCGCCTGCGGGGAAAGGTGAAAAGGGCACCTCGACTGATGGAGAATTTCAGCAGATGAACCGTAACTATTTTAAAAATAGGAAATTAAATGGTTGTAAGTAAAAGGACGTCAGAGGTGAAGAATTCCGCGCTCACGAACAGAGTAACTCCCGCCCCGGGAGAACCGGGGGCTTGGATGCAAGTCAACATAAACCACCCGGCCGGAAGCACAAGGTGCAAAACGGAGGAGGGCACCCCGGGGCTGGGAGGCAGCGCCCAGACCTGGAGTCCAAGAGGAAGAGGAAGAGGAAAATGTGGAGGAAACACCTGGCGAGATAATGGCTAAGAACTTTATAAACTTAATAAAATACAGCAAACGTAGATCCAAGCAGTTCAAAGAACAAGCAGAATAAATTGCCACACACACACACACGAACAGACACACACACAGATTCACACACACACTCACTCCCACACTTGTGCACAGGCACACTCGTGTGCATGCTCATGCGCACACTTGTGCTCGCATACTCACATGGACACACTCGCTGCATGCTCACACACTCCCATGCACAATTCTCAGACACACTCATGCTCACACACTCACACACAGACACCTCGATATAGAGAAGTCTTAAACTGAACTGCTACCACTGTAAACACCAAAGATGAAAATCGTGAAGACAGGAAAAAAGAAACACTAAAGAGAGAAAAACAAATAAATTCAACTGACCTCTCAGAAGAAATGATGTAAACCAGAAGAAAATGGAGTGACCCCTTTAAAATATTTTTAAAAAAACCTTCCAACCCAAAATTCCATATCAAGAGAAATATTCTTGAGAAATGAAAGTAGAGATTTCTCAGGAAAAGAAACACTGGAAGGAGGCACAGCTGGCCGCCCTGCGCTACAAGGAATGTTCGAGCGAATCTTCAGGCAGAAGGACTATGATACCAGATGGAGATCGGGATCCACACGGAGAAGCGAGGTATTCACCAAAAAGTGTAAGAATGTGGATAAATATAAAAGACATTTCGAAACTGATTTTTAAATTGCTCTAAAATATAATCAACCGAAGGAACCAAAGGTCATGACGTATCTGGGGTCTGTGGTGTGTGTACAAGTAAAATCCGTGTCAGCTGCGGCAACAAGGGAGTGAGGGCAGGGGACACATCGCTGTGAGGTGCTGACACTACGCATCAAGTAACATAACAGGAGGGAAGGCTGTGCTAAGCGGAAGCTGTGCACTGTAAACCCCAGAGCAACCACTAAAAGGTAAAAAAAGAAAAGAGATATAACAGATAGACCAATAGCAGATATAAAAATGAATTATGAAAAATAGCCAACTGGGGCACCTGGGGGGCTCAGTGGGTTGAGCGTCCGACTTCGGCTCAGGTCATGATCTCATGGTTGGTGAGTTCAAGCCCCACGTCGGGCGTCGGGCTCTGTGCTGACAGCTCAGAGCCTGGAGCCTGCTTTGGATTCTGTGTCTCCCTCTCTCTCTGCCCCTTCCCTGCTCACACTCCATCTGTCTCTCTCAAAAATAAATAAACGTTGAGAAGTCCTATTTCCCAAACTAAGGGAAACACTAAACTAGAAACACTAGACTGGTGATTCCTAGCAGCATAGAGCTCACAGCACAGAGCAAATTGTTAAAGCAACAAAGGTTTGAAGAAATGAAATTAATTTATTTTCCTACCCATCAGTTTTCACAACTGAAAGGCTCATGTCCTTCTTTTTTGCCCTCTAATGTTACAACTAATGCCCTGAAGCAGAGTGAATTCTAAATTCATGCTGCCTATTTCCTCTGTCATACAATTTCTGGAAATCACTCACTCAAATCTAAATTGTATTTAATCCACATATAAGCATCTCAATGAAAGGTAAATATAAACTGGAATTTCATATAACTATGAAAATAAAATCTAACAAGTGACCAAAAAAAAAAACGTTGAAATTTTTGGAAAAAAAGAAAAAAGAAAAATAGCTAACTCATCCAAAAGAAGGCAGAAGAGAAAAGGTGGACAAGACAAAAAAAAAAAAACCCCAAAAACAAAAACAAACCAGATGAAACAAATGGCAAAAACCCAGCAAGATGAATAGGAAGAACGCTGTTTCCTTCGCCTCTCTGTGCCCCCGGGCCTGACGCAGGACTTCCGGGAGAGCGCGGCCCTCCCCGTGAGCAGGACCCCTTAGTCACCGCACAGCTCACGGCGACAGAGACCCAGTCTCTACAGAAGGCTGTTGCTTTATCACGTGGACCAGGGTCAAGCCCGTGTATGAAGACAGGCCTGTTCAGGGCCGCTTGACAAGGGAAACACGGCCTAGGAATCGAGTAGCCCCACACCCTCCCCCACCCTCCACGCTTGGCTCCTCCCCCTCGTTCTCCATGTTTGTGTTTGGGCTGACGTGGAATTTCAAATACAGAGGCTTTTAGAATAGAACCAGGTGTTTTGAAAAAGTAAAAGAAGGAAAGCATATGGAAATCATATATTTAAATATGTATACTGACTACAACTATATCAACAATTGAACTAAATATAAATGGTCTAAGAAACTCAGTTTTTTAATTTTTATCCATTTATTTAAAAATTTTTAACGTTAATTTATTTTTGAGAGACAGAGTGTGAGCAGGGGAAGGGCAGAGATAGAGGGAGACACAGAATCCAAAGCAGGCTCTAGGCTCTGAGCTGCCAGCACAGAGCCCAACGCGGGGCTCGAACCCACAAACCGTGACATCATGACCTGAGTTGAAGTTGGCTGAGGCAGCGAGTGAGACACCCAGGTGCCCTTCAATTAAAAAAAAAAGAAATATCATATTTAAGTAATAAAAAGGAAGACCCAACTCTATGCTATCTACAGAAAAACCACACCAGAACTATAAAATCATGAAGAGGTTAGAATGGAAAATACATATGCCGGGGTCAGGGGGCGGAGCTGGGGTCAGGGGGCGGAGCTGGCCGGTGGGAAAGTTCTTAGGAGGAATTAGCAGAGTTGCACGGACAGATCTCTAAAACTGACAAAATCAGCAGGTAGATTGTAGGAGATCTACATTCTCATGACCAAGACTACGAGGCGAGTCCAGAGCACAGACTTGGAGCACGCGGGGTTAAGACTCCGCACAGACCCCTCCCCGATCGCCTGGGGCAGAACGTACATAGGAAGTTAGCAGCACGTGTCTGGTTGGCGTTCCCCCCCCCCC
>NC_043716.1:829479-843031 GCF_006229205.1 Suricata suricatta
CCCCCCCCCCCCCCCCCCGCCCCGCCCCGGCAGAGGCCGCAGGGTGCCGTGAGCCCCTGCTTTTCCAGATCCGAGCTCATTTCCGAGGCTGCTTAGATGATAGAAACCGGTTTTCACACGTGGTGAGGTCGCAGTCCAAGATCAAGGTGTCTGCAGGTCTGACGCCTTCTGGAGACTGTTCGAGGCCCTTCTCCCAGCTCCTGGCGCTGCCGGCGAGGCCTGGCGTGGACACAGGTCACCTAATCCCGCCAGTCTTCCCCACGAGACCTGGCACCTCTTCTCCGCACGAGGACACCGGGCACGCTGCGTTAGGGCACATGCTGATGACCTCTTGTTCGTGTGATTACATCTGCAAAAGTCTTATTTCCAAAGAAGGTCAAGTTCACAGGTACTGAGGGCTAGGGCTTGAAGGTATCTGCTGGAGGGACATGACCCAAACCATCACAAGCAGAGAACTGCGAATCCAGCAACCCTTCCCCGAGGCAGACGTCCAAGCAGGCGTCCAGGGACCCTGCGGGTTGTGGGTTCTGGAGAGTGAGGTCGGTGAGACCGAAGCAGGAAACCCCCAGACCGTAATAAGCCAGAGTGTGGGTGGACTGTCAAGGTTGGACATTTGGGGGCAACGCAGGGGGACCCTGTTTGTGGGCTGAGCCCCTCCTCCAGGCTTCCGATAGCCCCCCTTCTGGGTGTGTCTGGGCCTTCTGACCATGTAGGCTGCAGCCACGGGGTCCCTGCCCTGGAGAGAAGGGTGGGGGGAGGGCGCAGGGATCCAGGCGAGGCTGACAGTGCGCCGCCCCCCCCCCCCGCCCCCGGTGAGGACATCACCCCTTCGTAAGGCCCGGTCCTGAGCCCAGCTTCTGCCCGTAGAATGGAGACAGGTTCCGTTAGTGCTGAGCGGCACACCCTTGTCACCCTGGCTTCTGCGGTGACTCACTGGTCTGGACAGGCCTCTCCCCGCATCCGGGCCGGGAAACACGGACCCACGCCGTGGGCCAGCGCCCTCTAAAGTCACCGCTGTCCGCCGCGGAGGATGCTGGGGGTCGACGGTAAGTCGGGGGCTGAAATTATTCAAGCTCTTAAAATAGGATAATAAGGTAACTTTCCTCCTCCTGGTATGAGCTCATTTAATTGTAAAGATCTTAATAAATTCAGCCTGATTAACTCCAACCTTGTTGGGGAAGGTTATTCAGTGTTGTGGAATTAATTTTAAACAGAAGCCAAAAAAAAAAAAAAATCAGAGCAAAGAAAACCTCCCACTCAGGATGAGGAAGGCCGGAGGCTTCAGGCGCAGGAAGTCAGCACCCGTGGGGGCCCGCTGGGGGGCGGAGCTTCTGAGTCCTCTCCTCCATCCCCGCTCAGACCCCAGACCCCACTTCGGACACCCCCTACCTATGTCAGCTCAGCCCTGGACAAGCACTGGCCAGGCTGAAGCAAGGGGGGGCGGTGCAGAGCCCCAGGGGGCAGGTGGGTGGACCCCAGAGTCTTGCAGCCAGAGGACCCCTCACCCCACCTCTCCATCCGCATCCTCGCTGGCTCTCCTGCCTCATACTTTTGCAGCCAGACCTGCAGGGCTGCGGCCATGGTCATGGGTCATGCCCCGCTCGAGGACGGAGGCCACAGGGCAGTGGAGGCTGGCTCAGACCAGCCCCTGCATCCACGGGGGAGGCCCCGTCCGCCTCTGAGCTCCTACAGGAGCGGTTTCTTTGCCCACAAGCTGGTGCTGCCTCACACGCCGGCCCCACGGTGGCCCCCACTTTTCTGTGTGCCCCCGACCCTCAGCCTCCGCCCCCTGGGCTCAGGCCACGTCTCCTTCCCTCTCCCACCCTGCAAAGTGCTGCTGCGGCCCTGCCGGGGATGACGTGCCTCCTCTGACATCTCGAGCGCCCCCTCCGCGGAGGCCCTGCCCAGCGAGGTCATGGGGCTGCAGAAAGCACCACCCATCAGTGTCCCTGCCGTTTTAGCCCGGGGTTATGACCTGTGAGGGGTCACGGAGTCAGCGCTCAGGCTGCCACCAGCATTTTTACAAAAATATAAAGTTGCGGAGAAGAAAGTCTGGGGAATTCTGCTCCACAATTGCTTGTCTTGGGAAATTGCTGAAATCCTGTGTGTGTGCCTGTGTGTACGTGTGTGCACATGTGCATGTTTGTGTGTGCCTGGATGTGTGTGTTGTGTACATGTATGCATGTTTGTGTATGGGTGCATGTATTCACACATGTGCCCCTGCATTGTCACGCACCACACACTTCCTAACTGTGGACAGCGGTCCAAACTTCAAAAGCCACAGCAGGCGGCGGCTCTGCAGCCCAGCCAGGCGGCAGGTCACTGCTTCGGGACTTGGGGACTCTTGGAGCCATGGGGCTGGTGCCCAGGAGGCCGGGAAGGGAGGCAGGGGCTGGGGCCCCTGCTGAAGTACACGCCACCTCTGCCCGGATTACGTTTCCAAGTCTTCCTGCTCCCCGCACCCCTGCCATGCACGTGTGTTTGCTACCCTCCAAAACTGATGCGTCCAAATGCTAACCCCCCACAGGCTGCTATCAGGAGACTGGGTCAGGTGAGGAGGGGAAGTGGAGCTCCCGTGACGGGACCAGCGTCCTTGCAGGGAGAAAAGGAGGCACCAGAGCCACGCTCTCTGCCAGGCGAGGGCAGAGCAAGGAGTGTGCCGCGTGGAACCAGATGCCAGAGCTGCCGGCACCCGGCTCGGGGCCCTGACCTCTGGGACTTCGAGGAATCAGTGACTGGTGTGTCAGCCACCCCGCAGGCTGGGACAGCCCCTCGCTGGCTGGGCAAAGTCGTCTGGAGGTGCTGGCGGCCACAGGCACGTCACCCAGGCTGAGTCTTCGAGGTGGTGACAGAAGCTGTCATCAGCTGCCACATTCTACTGTCCTCCCAGTGTGAAGCTTGTGGGACCTGCGCCTGGCGGGTGGCATGTGCGTGGCCCTCCTGTCCCCTCTGTGGGCTGCGCCTGGGGGGGTGGTGAACCAGCCCCCTGCACCCCCGCACACCCTGCTTCCGATCAGCCCCCAAGAGCAGGCCTGGGCAGCTCCCATAGACAGGGCCATCCGTCTGCGTCAGCCCTAATGAACCGCATTTGTCAGATGGGATCCAGGGAGCGGCTGCGCCGGAAGGAGACAAATCACTTAGGCAGCGGAGACCCAGGCATCTAGCGGTGCCGGGACCCGGGGTCGCGGGGGGCTGGGCTGGCTGCCCGTTGGGGACTGCCGGGGGCTGGGGCGTCTCTCCCCTGCGCTGTGCCCGTTCCGGGGGCTGCGCCCCGGGCGGGAAGAGAGACACTGGGCAGCAGCCTCCTTTCTGCTTTCTGACACCGTCGTCCTTTCTGCCCCCCAAACCTCTTCCCTCCAAGGTTGTTTAGGGAAGACTCTGGAAGCCAAGCACGGAGCTGACGCCGAGCGGATGCGCCCGCCTGCGGGTCCACGGCCGCGATCCCCCTGCAGGGGGCTTTGTCGCTCTCACAGACGCCATCAGCGTGAAATCTGGACGTGACCGCTCTCCGGTTTCACCTCCTGGGGCCTCCCCCCAGAAAGGGCTGACGGAGGCTTTCTCTGGGCACAAACTGGAAAAGCAAACAGCCCACAAACTCCCAGGGAAGGGCCGTGATCGGCCACAGCAGGTGGGGGGCACCGTGCGGAGGGGACAGTCGGGCGCATTCCCAGAAGGTCCGTGTCCCGGGCACACAGCCCAGCCCGCTCCGCGCTCCCCCAGACCGCACCCTCCTCTGCAGGGGCGGGTGCACAGTCCTCTCAGGACCCTGAAGGCCCTCGCGGAGCAGCCCCCTTCCTCCGGTTCTCAGGGCCACCGTGACCTTCAGAACCAGCGCCTGCATGTGCTGGCCCCACCAGGCTCCCCACATGGGCGTCGGTGCCCACAGCCCAGCGTCCCCGGTCGCGGTGCCGGTGCTCTGCGTGTCTGCTGCTCGTCCCCCCAGCCTGCGCTCTCGGAGGCTCCGGAACATTCTGGGCTGTACTTCTGATTTGACAGCAGCCCATCAGGCCCTCCGGCCAGGGAAGGAGTCGTGTCCCATGAAACAGCATGTTTCACCCTGGGCTCCAGCTCACACTCATGCACACACTCACACTGACACACACACACACATTCACAGCGAGACACAGACACACTCGTGCAGACACATGTGCACGCACACTCATACACACACAGAGACACATTCACACACTCCGACACACACACAAAGGAAACAAGTTTTGAAAAACCGGGTTTGAAGCTGTGCACACGATGCACCTGACACGGGATTCCGTCTCCCTGTCCCATCTGCCTTCGGAACCCGCCCCGCTCCCCGCGGCCCGCGGACAGGCTGAGCCAGCCCGGCGCCACCCCGACAGCCGTGGGGGCGGCAGCAGCCCCGTGCGGGCGGGCGCCTGCGTGACCCAGCTCCGCTGCTCCGACGGCGACGAGGCTGAGTCAGGGGCTGAGCGAGGACTCTCAGCCGGGCGCCGGTGTCCCTCCCCGTCCGTCCTCGCGGCCCCCTGGACCCCGGCCGGGCGTCTGGGCCACTGAGGCTGCAGGGGGCCCTGCCGCAGCCACTGTCCAGGGTCCCCTGCGGGGAGACCGCCCAGCGGAGCCCTGCCCCGCCCCCGCCCCTGACCTGGGCCACACTTGGGCCTGCAGTACCCGTGTTGCTGTCAGCCACCACATTCTAGATATTTTGTGACAACACGCTGATCACCAGTCCCCACAAGTCAGGATGCGCCCTCCGGGCACATCTGCCGAGCCCGCGCTCAGCCCAGCCCCCCGCATCTCCCCTCCTCTGCGACCAGGCCCCCTGTTCTGTGTGGAACCCGTGCCCCCACTCCCACCCCACCGCGAGCACCGCTGGCCTCTCAGGGGCCTTCCACAGCGGACGCCAACCTCCCCGGGCATCGGAACAGGTGCAAATAACAGAGAAGCGTCTCCTTGCATCTCAGCCGGGGGGTCCCGGGCACCTGACCGGCTGCCCGCGGAGAGAGAACAACCCTGGAATACAGGCGCTTCTCTTAGGAGGAGGCTAGTAACACTCGGGCCTGGCACCCGCGAAGGGGAATGAAGCCCCCTGGAGGGAGGGAGGGAGAGAGGGGGAGCGTGGGGGAGAGAGAGACGAACTGCAGGGGCTGGGGGAGGGGAGCAGGGAAGGCAGAGGGAGGCGGGAGGGGTAAGAACTGTTTGTTACTGTTTACTCCAATTAATATGAGGTTGAGCGGCAGTCTCCACATAAAAGCCACAGTTAAAATTAGTAAGTAGTTCATCCTGACCTAACAATACAGAATAATTAATTTCCACACTCGTGTGCTTTCTTTTGCCCCATGAACAGTAATTAAAGAGAAATACTGCACAACCGCACCTGTCTTCCACTTGGGCTCACCGACCTTTGATTGATGAGCAGAGGCTCGGGCCAAGAGCCCGGGAGGAAGGTCAGAACCCCTCCTGCCTCCCGGAGAGGGCGGGCCCGGGCTGCTGTCCCCGGGCAGGGTCTCCTCGCCTCTGACCTTGTGCTGCTCGGAAAGGTCAGGGCAGCGGAGGACCCAGCTCCCCTGCCCGGGGCGAGGGCACCACCGTGTACTGCTGTCTCCAGGACGAGGTCAGAACCCTGTCCCGTGTCTGACTGGACCCTGGGCCCCGAGGTCGGGGGTCAGGGCGGCCGGGGAAGAGGGCCTCCCCGCCTCGCCTGGACTTGAGCCTTCCCGGGCCGCTCAGGGGGCATCAGCCGCGCTGATCTGCGAGGCCAGAGCAGGGAAGGCAGGAAATGGGGCACCAGTTGGCCCTTGGCCCCCGCTCTCGTGCAGCTGCTTTGTCCTCAGCCCAACCCCAGCCTGAAGTTCTGAGTCTGCGTGGGTCCTGGTGCCCGCTGCCTGGCCGATGCCGGGCCGTCTTGGGTGACCAAACCCGCCAGCACCCTCCCAACTCCCCCCCAGGCAGGAACCAGTGGCAACTGGACGCCCCGAGCCAGGAATGGAGCTCACCTTCCAGACGCAGAGGAGCCCTCTGACTTCGCTCCTGATGCCCTCGGGTCTGGGGCCCCCACAGCGCCGGGCTGTGCACACTCCTGCACAATTAAACGTGCTTGCCTGTAGCCCCCACCCCCACCCCCGGGGCCACGAGCTCCCGGAGGGCCTTCCTCGCTGTCAGACTCGGCCAGAGGCCTGGAGCCGTCTGGTGAACTGACAGCTGGGGTGTCACGCAGCTGCCGGGGAGAGAGGCCAGCACCCGCCAGAGACGCGACCAGAACCAGGGCCCCCGTCTTTCTGCGCCGGAACATTCCAGTGCCAACACCCCTCATGACTTTGATTTCCACCATGTGACTCCTGCCCGAGCGCCCCAGGGCCCAGGGATGAGGAAGTGAGCCCCTGCTCCCAGCGACCGACTCCGGGGAGCCCCCTCCGCACAGCAATGCTGCGGGTTACAGACCATTCTAGGGGGGTCAGCCTCCACGTGTTGATGGCTCACGGCGACCTGTCTGGGGAGGGAGGTTGGCCAAGTCCCTGGGGCCCCTCGGGTGGCTGCTCTGTACAGGCATCGGCCCTCCCAGTGACCCTGCCTCCGGCCCCAGCCCCCCAGGCTCCGTGATGTCTTGCCATCTGTGCTGGTTGACTCTGGTTTTCACCTGACTTCACCCCTGAACCCTTCCTGTCCTCTCCCTCCCTCCCTCCACCCCTCCCGAAGCGAGCCCCCGAGGCCCAGGCCGCCCCCCGGACGGCGAGCATGTTTGGTGCGGAGCAGGGGGGGGTCACGGAGGCTCACTGGAGATGCCACCAGGAGAGGACAGCTGTCCTGCACGGCACACGCGGCGTCACAGGGTCCTTGAAGGTAGACAGACCCGGGAAAAGAAAGCCCGAGACAGGCCGGGTGAGGCAGGCTCGGCCACCGTGCTGGCTGTGCAGACGGCCGGCCGTCGGCAGCTGCGGGGAGCGTCAAACCAAGGGCTGAGGGCTGCTCTCGTCTCCTGCTCTGCTGGTGCCCGTTGGTGACGGGGGACCCGTGCCGGCTGGGTGCCAGGTCCCTCGGGCTGACGACGGCTGGGTGCAGGAGTCCTGGGTCGTTCCCGGCTTGGGCAGAGGCTGACAGAGCCACGAGCAGTGTCCCAGAGATGACCAGGGCTGTGTCCAAGGAAAAGGGCTGTCGGGAGGTCCTGAGGACTTTGGGGGACTCGGGGGGACGAAGGAGAGGAGAGAGTTCTGGGGCGCAGCCACGGAGAAGCTTGGGCGCACTGGCCATGTGAGCCTTTGTTCTGAGAGCCAGTCCCCTCCCCTGTTGCCTGCGTGTGGCCCGTCTGTGACCCCCGCCCCTCGGCAGAGGCCCCGGGGACCCCCACCTCGACCCCAGCACGGAGCTGAGGCTCGGTCGGGGGCTCACCTCTCGAATCGATCTGATGGGGAGTAGCTCGCCTGCCGCTGACCACAGCCCTGACTCACTTGGAAACGTTGCTGCTCTAAACGGTCCTGCGTGGCCGTGGCCGTGGCCGTGGGGCCGGCTTGGCACAGCGGATCCACACCCCTGACGTGTTCACATCTTTGGACTTGGTAATTGTCTCCCCGTGGCACTCGAGCCTCGGGGCGCCGTGGGGGCCTGGACACGCCCTCTGGGCAAAGAGGTTCCTCCCAGCACAGATTGGAGTAGGAAGCAGCCACCAGCCAACTACTTAGATGTTCAACAAAGGGAGGAAAACCCCGTAGTGAAATGTGTTGCAGCCACTGACAGTGAAGACAAAGGCATTGTTGGAGCGGCCAAAATGCCTGCGACACGAACCTGCACTAAGGAAAAGACCGCTGGAGTTGGGGAGTCTGGACGCCTGCTCTGAGCGTTCCACTTTTCTGCCTTTCCCGGAATTTCCGCCGTGATCACATGATTCTTGTAGAACCAGAAGGAGAGCAGGAGCTGCCGCTTCCTGGGGCCCGTGTCCCCGCCAGCCCCTGCCCCGCGCCCCAGCGGGGCAGTTCTGCGTTTGGCTAGAATTCCTAATCCCAATAAAAACCGCAGCGGCCTCTCCTGGAGTCCTCAGGGCTGCGGGAGACAGCCTGCCCCACGGCTCTGACCCCTTCTGCACCGCCGTCTCTTCGTGCAGATACTAAATTTATTTTAATGGGTCCAGATTGTGCCTGATGCAGCCCACCGCGGGGTAACTATCGAATCTGTCCGCTGAGTTCTCAGACTCTGAGTTCAGTACCCTCGAGTCTCCACAGAGGGGTGGACACGAATCCGGTCCAGGCCTGAGATTTGTCCCAGTTCAGGCTAGGAAAGCTCATTCAACCTGGCTTCAACCATAAAGGAAATGTAATGACTCCTTGAAACAAAAATTCCCGGGGTGTCAGGCTTCAGGCACGGTTTGATCCAGAAGTTCTTTGCGGCATCAGGACCCTGGCACCATTTTCTCTGCTGCTTCTTGGCTGTTTCAGCCCTGGGGCTGTACCTGCATCCACGGGGTGCTGTTCAGAACAGCGGGTGGTGTGGGCCCCACCTCCCCAGTGGGGGGCGGGGGGCACAGGCGTCCGCCCTGACTGGACCAGCTCTGCTCCAGTCTGCCCCTGACCTGTGGCCGTCAAACACCCGGACCCAGGCTGCAGGTGGAGTCACTTTCTCCAGAACCACGCAGGCACCCGGACCGAAGCCCGGACTCGTGGGAAAGGGGACAAATGCCACAGGAGGGCCTTCGACCTTCGTCTGGGGACGGCGTCTGAAGAGGCGTTTGCGAGCATTAACTCCAGGAACGTCCGTGACTGTTCGGCTCTGGTGTTTACTCAGCAAACGTGCGCCAGTAAACTACAAATCCAGCTAAATAAGGTGCTTTGACTCTGCGCTGTTTCCTCCACTCGAAGGACATTAAGGCCTGAAGGACGCTGGTTCGGAACACGTCGGTGGCTCATGGAAACAAAGACCAGAAGCCTAATTAGCTTTTCTTTTTGGAGAGAAAAGAAACGATGGGTTTACTCAATGGACGGATGGGATCCCTCGGTGAGGACCGACTCCTCCTCCAGCGCCCGCACACGCCTCCTGGCTGCTCTCCGTTTGGTGGGACGGGTGGTCTGGTTCACCCCACGCAGGCACCCCTGCACTTGTGACGTGTGTGACGGCGTCCTGTCCCTGTCTGCCCCCACGGAGGACGGCAGGACGGTGACCTCGGAGGCGCGTGCGCGGGCATCCGGCCGAGCCATCAGCCCAACGCCAGCATCTAGAAGCTTCCTACCACCCAGAGACCCCCCACTCTGTAAGGAAACTCAGTGAGCGGCGTGTCCCGGGGCCCGCAAGCCCCCGGCAGCTGCGCACCCTGGCCACCAAAGGAGGCCACCAGCTTTTGAGAACTCATTCAAAATCAGAAAAGACGCTGCTGAAATCACCTCATTTCTGCCCGAACGCCTCTCCTTCTCACAGAACAAAGCAGAAAGCGGCAGCTCCTCGTTCAAGCCTGAAAGCCCCTTCCGTGCACTTCAAACACGGAGAGGAAACTGCATTAAGTGCGTTCTCCGAGCCAATCAGCCCAGCCCCTGGGACGCATGGGAAAACGGCCCACGTTTCCAAGGTGTCCCAGAGGCGTGGGGCCCCTCCGTGGCTTTGAGGCAGATCTCCAAGCTGGCGGAGCTGTGCGCACACACACACACACACACACACACACGCCAGGGCTTTGTGAAGCATCCTGACCTGAGCCGGCCTTGCGCCCCCGGGGGAGACCAGGGTCCCTCCCGCAAGGAGCCTGGGGTGGCGGGGGGGGGGGGGGGCAGACCCGAGGGTGAGCTCCCCCCAGCTGTGCACGCTGGGACACGTAACCGCCCCCTCGGAGCCTGGGGCTGCTCCTCAGCAACAAGAACAGGCAGAGGCTTCAAGGAATGTGGGCGGTTAAATGCATGACACAGAGCTCACGAGTCAGCACGCAGCTCCTGCCTGACACGTCGCTACCAGATCCGGAAACAGCAGAGCAAGAAAACACTTGTTTCCCCCTCGAACCTGAGCCTCTGGAAATAGAAACGCAAGCTTCGTGTTTTCTTGGAGCCCGCCCGCGGTGCTCCCCGACAGACGTGTGTAGCAGGCACAGAGCGCCTTCCCGGTGCCGCGGCCGCGCTCCGCATGCTCACCCTGGGTCCTCAGGACACCCCCACGAGGCGGGTGTTGGGATCATGTTTGGCCCCTTTGCGGGTGAAGGCCCGTGCACAGACAGGGAACAGGTGGTCGAGATCAGAACCCAGACCCTCCAGTCCAGAGCCCACGGCCAGCTCCACACTGTCGTCAGGACAGACGGGGAAGTAAGCCCTGGTGGAAGTGTGGATGGTTGAATAAACGAACACCTTCATGCCTCCCGTCCAGCTTGGCCAGGCTGAGGCCGCGTGCAGAAGCCAAGGGGAGGCCACAGAGGGGCCAGCGGCCAGGGGTGGCTTGTGAGAGCTGGCCGGGGGAGGCGTGTCTGCCACCCGCCCTCCGACGCCTCCACTCGGTACAGGGTCCCCGCCCAGCCACCGGAGACAACAGCCAAGGCGCCAGAGATAGGTCCGGGGCCCTGTGGGAGGAGGTGGAGGAAAAACCTTTGTTGGACACGCCCCCGCCCAGGAAAGAGCAATTGGAAGTCCCGGGCGCACCCGCACTGCCCCAGACCCCCCCACAGGGCCAGGGCCCTGATCGGATGCCCGGGGACCCTCCAAGCTGGGGGGCTGCGTGCTGGCAGATGCCTCCCTGGTTCCAGGACACCGGGAGAGAGAAGCGGCACCAATGCCCGGGGCTCCCCACGACAGAGACGGCCGGCTCGCCTGGCATGAAGGGGTTTGTGGGAGAAGCTTCTGGGCTGGAATGCGGCCCCGGTGCCCACGCTGGCGGGGTCCAGGACCGTGTCCACCCACGAGCCTCTGCGGGAGAAGGCAGAGGGAAGGACACATCTTATACTGGGGAACAGTGGTCGGAGCACAGATTCGGGGCCAGAAGACAAGGGTCGGAGTCCCCGCTGTGGAATCGACCAGGTCTGCGATCTCGGCACTTCACCCATCCGGTTTCCACCCGTTAGCCGTCTGCTCCCGAATTCCAGATGCCATGCAAACTGAAAGGCTTTCTAAAACCACAAGAGCGGAGCCACGAGTCGAATCTGCACGGAGGAGGGCTGCCCCTCGCGTCCCTCGGGGTGAAGGAGCAGCTTCCAAACGGCTGGGAGGCCGGGGCCCCGGTGGGGCCGGTGGGAGCTCCCTCCGGGGGGGGCCGGGAGGGCGTGTGGGTCGTGCACGTCTGCGGTCCAGGGTGGTCCTGGCCTGATCAGGTGAGCCACTTGAAAGAGGATCAGACAGTCAGAACCTCTCCCGCGCCAGCCTCGAAGGCGCAGATGCGGCGAGCCCCACAGACGGAAGGACGACACCTGCCGTCAGCTGCGTGAACCTGCAGGAGGCCCCGCCCCGGGGAGACCCCGCGTGCTGGAGGGGCAGCCAGGGTCTGGGCCGACGGGGTCCCTCGTCGAAGCCCGCGGGGAGTCGGGGTGGGGGCCGTGAGCCAGCCCAGCCCGCGCCACGGGCACCGTCTCCTCGCGCCTCCTGACAGAGGAGAAGCGGACGTCGATGGCGGGGCCAATGACTTCTTTTCAAACCATTTTACAGGAAATCCCATCCCTCCGATGTCCACACAGAAGATTGACCGCCTCCGAGGAATTAGGAAAGCGTCTTCATTACAGTGACTTAAAGACACTGCTCTTCAGATGTTAATGAGAAATCCACTGGTGTTTTGCATTTATCATGCGTCAAAAATTAAATTTAGCTGTCCCGAGACTTTAATTAGCGGAACCGGTTAAGCCAGCAGGTAGCGGTGTGCGGGGGTGGGGTGCAGACGGTCCATCTGCGTGCCCTGCAGGGAAGGGGTGGGTGGGCGGGGACTCTGGAAGGAGCTGACCACTCAGGGGAGGGGGCAGCACGCGCAGAGGGGTCAGGAGTTCGCACGAGGCACGTCCCCAGGGAAGCGAAGGGTCCCATTTGCCCAGAGCGACGACGCGGAGTCTGGGGGACCCGCCTGGCAACAAGGGGGCATCAGAAGCTCTGGGGCTTGTGGCCTGGTGGCCTTTCAGCTTCCCATAGAGTCAGAAAGCCATTTTCAGCGATTGACATCAGGAAATCCTATTGCTAGAGCCCAGGGTTCAGAGTCCGGGTCTTTGCCATCGACTGAGTGTCCGTGTCCCCCCACAGCTCACCCGACCTGCTGGTCCTGGCGGGAGGGACCCAGCCCTGGCGGGAGGGATCAGGGCCCTCGTAGGAGACCCCGGCCCGTCCGCCCTGAGAGGACACGGCGAGAAGACGCCGGAGGGAGCGTCCTAGCCAGACTCTGCCCGTGGCCTGGCGTCCCCGGCCACAAGCCCCCAGCCCACGCCCCTTGGGTCACAGCGGCCCGAGCCGACAGGCATAGCCTTCCTGCCTCGGCGTCCTCGGTGTCACATCGCCTCTGCTGCGGCCAACGCCGGAGACTGCAGAGATGCCGTGTCCCCGTTCCCGACTCCGTCTCAAGTCCGATCGTGGCAGATTTTACTACTCCCTCCTCTCCCCGGACTTGGAGGGACCGGCCAGCCGCACTGGGAGGACGCTGGGGACGGGCCAGGCCACCAGCCTCTGCGGTAACAGCCGAGTTTGTGAGAATCGCGTCCTGAGACTTGAAAGTGAAAGCAAACGCAGACACGACTTTGCAGGCACGTCCCGGAGGGACGCCCGGGTCTGTGCACGAAGAAGGTGAGTGTGCGGATTTCGTCATGGCGCCGTTCGAAGCGGCTGCGGTGGCCGTCACTTCAGAGACAGTTACGGGGGTGGATTCATGTGTGTTGGCATTTTCCTTTAAAAGATTGTTTTTAACATTTACTTATTAGAGAGAGCGTGTGAGTGGTGGAGGGACAGACAGAGAGGCAGACACAGAATCCGAAGCAGCTCCAGCTCTGAGCCGTCAGCACGGAGCCCGATGCGGGGCTCGAACCCACAAAGCGTGAGATCATGACCTGAGCCGAGGTCGACGCTGAACCGCCGGCCACCCAGCTGCTCCTGGCCTATTGCTAAGTAACACAAATCGAGTCGGGAAACTCTACTCAGTGTATGACTCTTGTCTCTGATGAGACCGAAGGCCACGGAATGTGTATGTTCTCAGAATGTGTGTTTATATACGTAAATGCACGGAAAACGGTCTCTACCAAGCAGAGGGTGCCTGTCCTTGCCCACACGAGAGGGAACTTCGTCCCGGGGACTCCCACCCAACTGTGCTGCTGGAAGTTTTACCGTGAGACTGAACGTGTCATGGGCGCAGTCAAAACACACAGAAAATAATCTCATGCCATTTTAAACAAATGCGCAAGGGCCACAGAATCGCCAGTGCCGCTCAAACGTACCCGGACACACATGGCGAGTCTCCTTCTTCACAACGGACCGAACCTTCCGGCTGAGGGAGGGAAGGAGCAGCGGGAAACGGACAGACGTGAAACTCTCTGGTCGATACCGGCTTGGTCCCTGATGGTTTGGTGGCCCCTGCTTTCCAGAACAATCTTCCATCTCGGATTTCCTCCCTTGGCCTCTGCGTCTGGCTGAGGTGTCTGAGTGCGTGCGTCCCTGTGCGGCTGAGC